>NC_080379.1:11079656-11223840 GCF_014773155.1 Arachis stenosperma
TGGCAATACTTTTTGTTCTCTGAACGAATGCCTGAACAGTGCTAAATTGTACTTTGAATTTGATGAATATTGACTCCTGAAAGGATGAGGAACACGAAAAATCATTGATGATCTGAAAAATCATGAAATTGATTCTTGAAGCAAGAAAAAGCAGTTCAAAAAAAAAAAAAAAAAAAAAAAAAAAAAACAAGCCATGAGCACTAGCTAAGAAAAAAAAAAAAAAAAGGATCCAAGGCTTTGAGCATCATGGATAGGAGGGCCCAGGAATAAAATCCAGGCCTAAGCGGCTAAAACCAAGCTGTCCCTAACCATATGCTTGTGGCATGCAGGTCCAAGTTACAAGCTTGAGACTGAGTGGTTAAGTCGTGATCCAAAGCAAAAGAGTGTGCTTAAGAGCTCTGGACACCACTAACTGGGGACTTTAGCAAAGCTAAGTCACAATCTGAAAAGGTTCACCCAGTTATGTGTCTGTGGCATTTATGTATCTGGTGGTAATACTGGAAAACAAAGTGCTTAGGGCCACAGCCAAGACTCATAAATAACTGTGTTCAAGAATCAACATACTACACTAGGAGAGTCAATGATACTATCTGAATTCTGAGTTCCTAAGGATGCCATCATTCTGAAATTTAAAAGATACAGGGAGATGCCAAACTGTTCAGAAACAAAAAGCTACAAGCCCCGCTCATCTAATAAGAATCTAAGCTTCATTTAAAACTCTAAAATATTATTACTTCTTTATTTCTGTTAAAACCTATTTTATTTATCTAGTTGCTTGAGGACAAGCAACAGTTTAAGTTTGGTGTTGTGATGAGCGGATATTTTGTACGCTTTTTGGGGGTAATTTCATGTAGATTTTAGCATGTTTCAGTTAGTTTTTAGTAAAATAATATTAGTTTTTAGGCAAAAATCATATTTCTGGACTTTACTATGAGTTTGTGTGTTTTTTCTGTGATTTCAGTATTTTCTGGCTGAATTGAGGGAGCTGAGCAAAAATCTGACTTAGGCTGAAAAAGGACTGCTGATGCTGTTGGATCCTGACCTCCCTGCAATCGAAATGGATTTTCTGGAGCTACAGGAGTCCAATTGGCGCGCTCTCAACGGCGTTGGAAGTAGACATCCAGGGCTTTCCAGCAATATATAATAGTCCATACTTTGCGCAAGGATAGACGACGTAACTTGGCGTTGAACGCCAAGTACATGCTGCTGTCTGGAGTTAAACGCCAGAAAAACGTCATGATCCGGAGTTGAACGCCCAAAACACGTCAAAACCTGGAGTTTGACGCCAAGAAAGGCCTCCACACGTGGAAAGCATTAGTCTCAGCCCCAGCACACACCAAGTGGGCCCCAGAAGTGGATTTCTGCACCAATTATCTTAGTTTATCCACTTTCTGTAAACCTAGGTTACTAGTTTACTATTTAAACAACTTTTACAGACATATCTTGTACCTCATGACATTTTCAGATCTGAATTACATATTTTGTGACGGCATGAGTCTCTAAACTCCATTGTTGGGGGTGAGGAGCTCTGCAGCGTCTCGATGATTTAATACAATTCCTTTGTTTTCCATTCAAACACGCTTGTTTTTATCTAAGATGTTTATTCGCGCCTAACTGTGGAGAAGGTGATGATCCGTGACACTCATCACCTTCCTCAACCCATGAACGTGTGCCTGACAACCACCTCCGTTCTACATCAGATTGAATGATATCTCTTAGATTCCCCAACAGAATCTTCGTGGTTAAGCCGGATTGATGGCAGCATTCATGAGAATCCGGAAAGTCTAAACCTTGTCTGTGGTATTCCGATAGATTCCGGGATTGAATGACTTGACGTGCTTCAACTTTAACCTGCTGGGCGTTAGTGACAGACGCAAAAGAGGGATTCTATTCCAGTAGGAGCGGAACCAACGGTGATTAGCCGTACTGTGACAGAGTGCGTGAGCATAGTTTCACTGCGAGGATGGAAGTAACCACTGACAACGGTGACACCCTACATAGAGCTTGCCATGGAAGGAACCTGCGTGGAGAAAGAGAAATTCAAGGAAGAGTTTAAATCAAGGACAAAGCATCTCCAGAACTCCAACATATTCCACAATCCTTTACAAACAAATAACTCTATTGCTCAAGTAACATTGTTCCCTCTTTTATTTTTATAATGAAATCTAGTAATTTCACTTTTAATCCAAATAATTCTTGTTGACATCCTAACTAAGATTAATAAAATAAATATTGATTGCTTCAAACCAATAATCTCTGTGGATTCGACCCTTACTCACGTAAGGTATTACTTGGACGACCCAGTACACTTGCTGGTTAGTTGAACGGAGTTGTGAATTCAACCAGTGCCATAACAAGGATTTTGAATGAACAAGAGACACAATAGTTTTTGTGTACATGCCAAAGAGCCAATATTGTTGATCACAATTTCGTCCACCAACAACCACTTCTGTTCTACAAGCAACCAAGGCTCTAGTGTTTATCTCTTGGATTCTTTAACCGGAATCTTCGTGGTATAGGCGAGAACTGATGGCGGCATTCAAGAGAATCCAGAAGGTCTAACCTTGTCTGTGGTATTCTGAGTAGGATTCAATGATTGAATGACTGTGACGTGCTTCAAACTCCTGAGGGCGGGGCGTTAGTGACAGACGCAAAAGAATCACTGGATTCTATTCCGGCCTGATTGAGAACCGACAGATGGATAGCCGTGCCGTGACAGGGTGCGTTGAACATTTCCAATGAGAGGATGGGAGGTAGCCACTGACAACGGTGAAACCCTTGCATAAGCTTGCCATGGAAGGAGTAAGAAGGATGGATGAAGACAGTAGGAAAGCAGAGAGACGGAAGGGAAGGCATCTTCATTCGCTTATCTAAAGCTCTTACCAATGATATACATAAGTATCTCTATCTTTATCTTTATGCTTTATTCGTTTATCACTATACCCAATTGAGTCTGCCTGACTGAGATTTAAAGGTGACCATAGCTTGCTTCATACCAACAATCTCCGTGGGATCGACCCTTACTCGCGTAAGGTATTACTTGGACGACCCAGTGCACTTGCTGGTTAGTTGTGCGAAGTTGTAGTGATCACATTTCGTGCACCATGTTTTGGCGCCGTTGCCGGGGATTGTTTTGTGTATGGACAACTGACGGTTCATCTTGTTGCTTAGATTATTTTTTTCGAAATTCTTGAAGATGAATTCTAGAGTTTCATGATGATTTGTTGAAGTCTGGCTGGCTGCTGCCGAAGCCATGTCTAATCTCATGGACCGAGGTTTCAACTTGTCATCACAAGAGCTTGTTGATATCTATCAATCTTGCTTTTGGAGCAGTGATCTGCTAAGGCTTGGCTGGCCTTTGGCCATGTCTAGTGTTTTGGACCGAAGCTTTCTTTGAAAGCTTGGCTGGCTGTGAAGCCATGTCTAATTCCTGGACTGGAGTCTTAGACTAGCATTGCACTGATTCCTGGAATTCTCATTAAGAATTTTGATATCTTTTTCCACTTAATTTTCGAAAAACACAAAAAAATTTACAAAAATCATAAAATCCAAAAAAATTTCTTGTTTGAGTCTAGTGTCTCATCTTAAGTTTGGTGTCAATTGCATACATTTGTGTGTCTTAAGGATCTTCAAATAATTCTTGATGATTTCTTACTCTGATCTTTGAATTCTTTTGACTTGAGTGTTTGTGTCTCATATAGTGTCAGTAGTATACAAACTGCTAAGTTTGGTGTCTTGCATGCATTGTTATTTGATTCTTGTTGCATTTTGATTATTAAAAATCCAAAAATATTTTTTAAGTTGTGTCTTTTCAAGTCAATAATACAAAGAATTGAAGATTCTGAACATGCTGCAGAGGAATTATACAGAAAAAGCTGGGCGTTCAAAACGCCCAGTGAAGAAGGACAAACTGGCGTTTAAACGCCAGCCAGGGTACCTGGTTGGGTGTTTAACGCCCAAAAAGGGTGCATTTTGGGCGTTAAACGCCAGAATGGATACCATTCTGGGCGTTTAACGCCAGGATGGCAAAGGGGGAAGATTTTGTTTTCAAATCAATTTTTTTTTTCAAGTTTTCAAAGTTTTTCAAAATCAAATCTTTTTCAAATCATATCCTTTCAATCAAATGTTTTCAAAATCAATTTCTTTCCTTTTTCAAAGATACTTGCTAACAATTAATGATTTGATTGAACATCTCAAGTATATTGCCTTTTCTGTTGAGAAAGGTTTAATGTTTGAATCATATCTTTTCTTGTTAGGCAAGTAATTAATCAAATCTTTTTAAAATTGTTTTCAAATCAAATCTTTTTAAAATTATTTTCAAATCATATCTTCTCAATCACATCTTTTTCAAAATAAGTTTTCAATCAAATCTTTTTAATTTCTAATTTCAAAATCTTTTTCAAAAATCACTTGATTTCTTTTCCACTTTGAATTTTCGAAAATTATCAATCAGTTTTTCAAAATGTTTCAAACTTTTTAATTTAATTTTCGAAAATTCTCTTCCCTCCTTCCCACATCCTTCTATTTATGGAGTACTACTCCTTCTTAATGCACAACTCGAACTCTATCTAATCAAGTTCGAATTCTTCTATCTCCTTCTTCTATTTTTCTTTTCCTCTGACACCTCAAGGAATCTCTATACTGTGACATAGAGGATTCCACATTTTCTTGTTCTCTTCTCTTTCATATGAGCAGGAGCAAAGACAAAGGCATTCTTGTTGAAGCTGACCCTGAACCTGAAAGGACCTTAAAGCGAAAGCTAAGAGAAGCTAAGGCACAACTCTCTGTAGAGGACCTAACCGAATTCTTCAAGGAAGAAGAAGATATGGCAGCCGAAAACAACAACAATGCCAACAATGCAAGGAAGGTGCTGGGTGACTTTACTGCACCTACTCCTGACTTTTTGGGAGAAGCATCTCTATCCCTGCCATTGGAGCAAACAACTTTGAGCTTAAGCCTCAATTAGTTTCTCTAATGCAACAGAATTGCAAGTTCCATGGACTTCCAATGGAAGATCCTCATCAGTTTTTAGCTGAGTTCTTACAAATCTGTGACACAGTCAAGACTAATGGGGTTGACCCTGAGGTCTACAGACTGATGCTATTCCCTTTTGCTGTAAGAGACAGAGCTAGAATATGGTTGGGCTCACAACATAAAGATAGCCTGGACTCTTGGGAAAAGCTAGTCAATGCCTTCTTGGCAAAGTTCTTTCCACCTCAAAAATGGAGTAAGCTTAGAGTGGAAGTCCAAACCTTCAGACAGAAGGATGGAGAATCCCTCTATGAAGCTTGGGAAAGATACAAACAATTAATCAGAAAATGTCCCTCAGACATGCTTTCTGAATGGAGCATCATAGGTATTTTCTATGATGGTCTCTCTGAACTATCCAAGATGTCTTTGGATAGCTCTGCTGGAGGATCTCTTCATCTGAAGAAGACGCCTACAAAGGCTCAAGAGCTCATTGAAATGGTTGCAAATAACCAATTCATGTACACTTCTGAAAGGAATCCTGTGAACAATGGGACTAGTCAGAAGAAAGGAGTTCTTGAGATTGATATTCTGAATGCCATACTGGCTCAGAATAAAATATTGACTCAACAAGTCAATTTGATTTCTCAAAGTCTGTCTGGAATGCAAAATGCACCTGGCAGTACTAAGGATGCTTCATCTGAGGAAGAAGCTTATGATCCTGAGAACCCTTCAATGGAAGAGGTGAATTACCTAGGAGAACCCTATGGAAACACCTATAATTCTTCATGGAGAAATCACACAAATTTCTCATGGAAGAATCAAGAGAAACCTCAACAAGGTTTCAACAACAACAATGGTGGAAGAAACAGGTTTAGCAATGGCAAGCCTTTTCCATCATCTTCTCAGCAACAGACAGAGAATTCTAAGCAGAACCCCTCTGACTTAGCAACCATGGTCTCTGATCTAATAAAAACCACTCAAAGTTTCATGACTGAGACAAGGTCCTCCATTAGGAATTTGGAGGCACAAGTGGGACAGCTGAGCAAGAAAGTTACTGAACTCCCTCCTAGTACTCTCCCAAGTAATACAGAAGAAAATCCAAAAGGAGAGTGCAAAGCCATAACCATGGCCGAATATGGAGAGGAAAGAGAGGAGGTGGACGCCACTGAGGAAGACCTCAATGGGCGTGCACCAACCTCCTCTGCGTTCCCCAATGAGGAACCATGGGAATCTGAGGCTCAAAATGAGACCATAGAGATTCCATTGGACTTACTTCTGCCTTTCATGAGCTCTGATGAGTATTCTTCCTCTGAAGAGGATGAGTATGTCACTGAAGAGCAAGTTGCTAAATACCTTGGAGCAATCATGAAGCTAAATGACAAGTTATTCGGAAATGAGACTTGGGAAGATGAACCTCCCTTGCTCACCAGAGAACTGGATGACTTGTCTAGGCAGAAATTACCTCAAAAGAGACAAGATCCTGGGAAGTTTTCCATACCTTGTACCATAGGCACCATGACCTTCAAAAAGGCCCTGTGTGACTTAGGGTCAAGTGTAAACCTCATGCCTCTCTCTGTAATGGAGAAGCTAGGGATCCTTGAGGTACAAGCTGCAAGAATCTCATTAGAGATGGCAGACAACTCAAGGAAACAAGCTCATGGACTTGTAGAGAATGTTTTGGTAAAAGTTGAAGACCATTACATCCCTACTGATTTCATAGTCCTAGAGACTGGGAAGTGCATGGATGAATCCATCATCCTTGGCAGACCCTTCCTAGCCACAGCAAAGGCTGTGATTGATGTTGATAGAGGTGAACTGATCATTCAAGTGAATGAAAAATCCTTGGTGTTTAAGGCTCAAGGATATCCCTCGGTCACCATGGAGAAGAAGCATGGAGAGCTTCTCTCAAATCAGAGACAAACAGAGCCCCCACAATCAAACTCTAAGTTTGGTGTTGGGAGGCTACAACCAAACTCTAAGTTTGGTGTTGAACCCCCACATTCAAACTCTAAGTTTGGCTTTGGGAGGTCCCAACATTGCTCTGAATATCTGTGAGGCTCCATGAGAGCCCTCTGTCAAGCTATTGACATTAAAGAAGCGCTTGTTGGGAGGCAACCCAATGATTATATTTTATATATTTTCTTTTGTTATTTTATGTTTTTTGTAGGTTGATGATCATAAGAAGTCACAAAATCAATTGAAAAAGCAAAAACAGAATGAAAAACAGGAAGAAAAACAGCACACCCTGGAGGAAGAACTCACTGGCGTTTAAACGCCAGTGAGGCTAGTAGTTGGGCGTTTAACGCCCAGTCTGGCACCATTCTGGGCGTTTAACGCCAGAAAGGGGCACCAGACTGGCGTTAAACACCAGAAAAGGGCAAGAACCTGGCGTTAAACGCTAGGAATGGGCACCAGCCCGGCGTTTAACGCCAGAAATGGCTCAAAACGTGATTTTGAGTAACATTTGGTGCAGGGATGACTTTTCCTTGACACCACAGGATCTGTGGACCCCACAGGATCCCCACCTACCCCACCACCACTCTCTCTCTTCTTCCCCCATTCACCACTCACATCACTCCTTCATTTTCCCACACCCTAAACACTACTTCTTCCCCTTTTGGCCGAACCACAAAGCCATTCCCTTCTCCCTCATTTCTTCTTCTTCTACTCTCTTCTTTCTTCTTTTGCTCGAGGACGAGCAAACCTTTTAAGTTTGGTGTGGTAAAAGCGTTGCTTTTTCGCTTTTCCATAACCATTTATGGCATCCAAGGCCGGAGAAACCTCTAGAAAGAGGAAAGGGAAGGCAAAAGCTTCCACCTCCGAGTCATGGGAGATGGAGAGATTCATCTCAAGGGTGCATCAAGACCACTTCTATGAAGTTGTGGCCTTGAAGAAGGTGATCCCCGAGGTCCCCTTTTCACTCAAAAAGGGTGAATATCCGGAGATCCGCCATGAGATCCGAAGAAGAGGTTGGGAAGTGCTTACCAACCCCATTCAACAAGTCGGAATCTTGATGGTTCAAGAGTTCTATGCCAATGCATGGATCACCAAGAACCATGATCAAAGTGTTAACCCGAATCCAAAGAATTATCTTACTATGGTTCGGGGGAATTACTTGGATTTTAGTCCGGAAAGTGTAAGGTTGGCATTCAATTTGCCCATGATGCAAGGAGATGAACATCCTTACACTAGAAGGGTCAACTTTGATCAAAGGTTGGACCAAGTCCTCACAGTCATATGTGAAGAGGGCGCACAATGGAAGAGAGATTCAAGAGGCAAGCCGGTTCAATTGAGAAGGCATGACCTCAAACCCGTGGCTAGAGGATGGTTGGAGTTCATTCAACGCTCAATCATTCCCACTAGCAACCGGTCCGAAGTTACCATAGACCGGGCCATCATGATTCATAGCATCATGATTGGAGAAGAAGTGGAAGTTCATAAGGTTATAGCCCAAGAACTCTATAAAGTGGCGGACAAGTCTTCCACCTTGGCAAGGCTAGCCTTTCCTCATCTCATTTGTCACCTCTGTTATTCAGTTGGAGTTGACATAGAAGGAGATACCCCCATTGATGAGGACAAGCCCATCACTAAGAAAAGGATGGAGCACACAAGAGACCCCACTCATCATGAGATCCCTGAGATACCTCAAGGGATGCACCTTCCTCCACAAAAATATTAGGAGCAAATCAACACTTCCCTAGGAGAATTGAGTTCCAACATGGGACAACTAAGAGAGGAGCAACAAAGACAAGGAAGAGACATTGAGGAGCTCAAGCACTCCATAAGACCTCCAAGAGGAAGAACAAGCCGCCATCACTGAGGTGGACCCGTTCTTTAATCTCCTTGTTCTTTATTTTTCTGTTTTTTTTTTCGAATTTTATGCTTATGGTTATCTATGTTTGTGTCTTATGATCATTAGTGTCCTAGTGTCTATGCCTTAAAGTTATGAATGTCCTATGAATCCATCACCTTTCTTAAAAGAAAACTGTTTTTATCACAAAAGAACAAGAAATACAGGATTTCAAATTCATCTTTAAAACTAGCTTAATTAGTTTGATGTGGTGACAATACTTTTTGTTTTCTGAATGTATGCTTGAACAGTGCATATGTCTTTTGAATTTGTGGTTCATGAATGTTAAAATTTTTGGCTCTTGAAAGAATGATGAAAAAGGAGACATGTTACTGAGGATCTGAAAAATCATAAAAATGATTCTTGAAGCAAGAAAAAGCAGTGAATACAAAAAAAAAAACGAAAGAAAAGGGAGAAAAAGAAAAAGAAAGAAAAAGAAAGAAAGAAAGTTGTGATCCAAGGCAAAAAGAGTGTGCTTAAGAACCCTGGACACCTCTAATTGGGGACTCTAGCAAAGCTGAGTCACAATCTGAAAAGGTTCACCCAATTATGTGTCTGTGGCATGTATGTATCCAGTGGTAATACTGGAAGACAGAGTGCTTTGGGCCACGGCCAAGACTCATAAAGTAGCTGTGTTCAAGAATCATCATACTTAACTAGGAGAATCAATAACACTATCTGGATTCTGAGTTCCTAAAGAAGCCAATCATTCTGAATCTCAAAGGATAAAGTGAGATGCCAAAACTGTTTGGAGGCAAAAGCTACTAGTCCCGCTCATCTAATTTGGAGCTAAGTTTCATTGATAATTTGGAGTCTATAGTATATTCTCTTCTTTTTATCTTATTTGATTTTCAGTTGCTTGGGGACAAGCAACAATTTAAGTTTGGTGTTGTGATGAGCGGATAATTTATACGCTTTTTGGCATTGTTTTTAGTATGTTTTTAGTATATTTAGTTGAGTTTTTAGTATATTTTTATTAGTTTTTAGTTAAAATTCACTTTTCTGGACTTTACTATGAGTTTGTGTGTTTTTCTGTGATTTCAGGTATTTTCTGGCTGAAATTGAGGGATCTGAGCAAAAATCTGATTCAGAGACTCAAAAGGACTGCAGATGCTGTTGGATTCTGACCTCCCTGCACTCGAAGTGGATTTTCTGGAGCTACAGAAGCCCAATTGGCGCGCTCTCAACGGCGTTGGAAAGTAGACATCCTGGGCTTTCCAGCAATATATGATAGTCCATACTTTGCCCAAGATTTGATGGCCCAAACCGGCGTTCAAAGTCACCCTCAGAAATTCCAGCGTTAAACGCCGGAACTGGCACCAAAATGGGAGTTAAACGCCCAAACTGGCATAAAAGCTGGCGTTTAACTCCAAGAAGAGTCTCTACACGAAAATGCTTCATTGCTCAGCCCAAGCACACACCAAGTGGGCCCGGAAGTGGATCTTTATGTCATTTACTCATCTCTGTACACCCTAGGCTACTAGTTCTCTATATATAGGACCTTTTACTATTGTATTTTTCATCTTTGGACATCTAGTTCTTAGATCAGATCTTGGTTCTTCTGGTTCCCTCTCTGGGGCCGAAACCAATGATCACTTTTGTTCTTATGTATTTTCAACGGTGGAGTTTCTACACACCATAGATTAAGGTGTGGAGCTCTGCTGTACCTCGAGTATTAATGCAATTACTGTTGTTCTTCTATTCAAATCCGCTTGTTCTTTGTCCAAGATATCACTTGTTCTTCAACTTGATGAATGTGATGATCCGTGACACTCATCATCATTCTCACTTATGAACAAAGTGACTGACAACCACTTCTGTTCTACAAGCAACCAAGGCTCTAGTGTTTATCTCTTGGATTCTTTAACCGGAATCTTCGTGGTATAGGCGAGAACTGATGGCGGCATTCAAGAGAATCCAGAAGGTCTAACCTTGTCTGTGGTATTCTGAGTAGGATTCAATGATTGAATGACTGTGACGTGCTTCAAACTCCTGAGGGCGGGGCGTTAGTGACAGACGCAAAAGAATCACTGGATTCTATTCCGGCCTGATTGAGAACCGACAGATGGATAGCCGTGCCGTGACAGGGTGCGTTGAACATTTCCAATGAGAGGATGGGAGGTAGCCACTGACAACGGTGAAACCCTTGCATAAGCTTGCCATGGAAAGGAGTAAGAAGGATTGGATGAAGACAGTAGGAAAGCAGAGAGACGGAAGGGAAGGCATCTTCATTCGCTTATCTAAAGCTCTTACCAATGATATACATAAGTATCTCTATCTTTATCTTTATGCTTTATTCGTTTATCACTATACCCAATTGAGTCTGCCTGACTGAGATTTACAAGGTGACCATAGCTTGCTTCATACCAACAATCTCCGTGGGATCGACCCTTACTCGCGTAAGGTATTACTTGGACGACCCAGTGCACTTGCTGGTTAGTTGTGCGGAGTTGTAGTGATCACAATTTCGTGCACCAACAGCTTGCCATGGAAAGGAGTAAGAAGGATTGGATTAAAGCAATAAGAAAGTAGAGATTCGAAGGGATTCTAGCATCTCCACACGCCTATATGAAATTCCCACTATTGATTTACATAAGTATTTCTATCCCTTTTTATTTTCTATTTATTATTAATTTTCGAAACCCATAACCATTTAATCTGCCTAACTGAGATTTACAAGGTGACCATAGCTTGCTTCATACCAACAATCTCTGTGGGATCGACCCTTACTCACGTAAGGTATTACTTGGATGACCCAATACACTTGCTGGTTAAGTTGAATGGAGTTGTGTCCACACATAGCCAAGAGCCATAATAATGATTCCATACAATAACAAAGAGTACTACATTGATGTGATCACAATTTCGTCCACCAAGAAGCTTTTCATGTTTCCTCTCCATGGTTGCAGAGGAAGATCCTTGAGCCTTAAACACAAGGTAGTCCCCATTCAATTGAAGGACTAATTCTCCTCTGTTAACATCTATTACAGCTCCTGTTGTGGCTAGGAAAGGTCTTCCAAGGATGATGCATTCATCCTCCTCCTTCCTAGTGTCTAAGATTATGAAATCAGCAGGGATGTAAAGGCCTTCAACCTTTACCAACACGCCCTCTACCAATCCATAAGCCTGTCTTACTGACTTATCTGCCATTTGCAATGAAAATATGGCAGGTTGTACCTCAATGATCTGCAGCTTCTCCATTACAGAGAGTGGCATAAGATTTATGCCTGACCCCAGGTCACACAGAGCTTTTTCAAAGATCATGGTGCCTATGGTGCAGGGTATTATGAATTTGCCAGGATCTTGTCTCTTTTGAGGTAAAGTTTACTGAACCCATGTATCTAGTTCACTAATGAGCAAGGGAGGTTCACTTTCCAAAGTCTCATTACCAAATAACTTGGTATTCAGCTTCATGATAGCTCCTAAATATTGAGCAACTTGCTCTCCAGTTACATCTTCATCCTCTTCAGAGGAAGAATAGTTTTCAGAGCTCATGAATGGCAGAAGGAGGTTTAATGGGATCTCTATGGTCTCTATATGAGCCTCAGATTCCCTTGGGTCCTCAATAGGAAACTCATTCTTGCTTGAGAGACGTCCCATGAGGTATTCCTCATTGGGATTCACGTCCTCTCCTTCCTCTCTAGGTTCGGTCATATTGATTATATCAATTGTCTTGCACTCTCTTTTTGGATTCTCTTCAGTATTGCTTGGGAGAGTACTAGGAGGAGTTTCAGTGATTTCTTACTCAGCTGGCCCACTTGTGCCTCCAGGTTTCTAATGGAGGACCTTGTTTTACTCATGAAACTTAAAGTGGCCTTAGACAGATCAGAGACTAAGTTTGCTAAGTTAGAGGTGCTCTGTTCAGAATTCTCTGTTTGTTGCTGAGAAGATGATGGATAAGGCTTGATATTGCTGAGCCTATTTTTTCCACCATTATTAAAGCCTTGTTGAGGCTTTTGTTGATCCTTCCATGAGAAATTTGGATGATTTCTCCATGATGAATTATAGGTGTTTCCATAAGGTTCACCCATATAATTTACCTCTGCTATTGCAGGGTTCTCAGGATCATAAGCTTCTTCTTCAGAAGATGCCTCTTTAGTACTGTTGGAAGCATTTTGCCATCCATTCAGACTTTGAGAAATCATATTGACTTGCTGAGTCAATATTTTGTTCTGAGTCAATATGGCATTCAGAGCATCAATTTCTAGAACTCCCTTCCTTTGAGGCGTCCCATTATTCACGGAATTCCTCTCTAAAGTGTACATGAACTGGTTATTTGCAACCATGTCAATAAGTTCTTAAGCTTCTGCAGGCATTTTCTTTAGGTGAATGGATCCACCTGCAGAATGGTCCAGTGACATCTTAGAGAACTCAGATAGACCATAATAGAATATATCTATCATGGTCCATTCTGAAAACATATCAGAAGGACATCTTTTGGTCTTCTGCTTGTATCTTTCCCAAGCTTCATAGAGGGATTCACCATCTTTTTGTTTGAAGGTCTGAACATCCACTCTAAGTTTGCTCAGCTTTTAAGGAGGAAAGAACTTAGCCAAGAAAGCCGTGACCAGCTTATCCCAGGAGTCCAGGCTATCTTTAGGTTGAGAGTCCAACCATGCTCTAGCTCTGTCTCTTACAGTAAAAGGGAAAAGCATGAGCCTGTAGACTTCAAGATCTACTCCATTAGTCTTAACAGTCTTACAGATCTGCAAGAACTCAGTCAAGAACTGATAGGGATCTTCTGATGGAAGTCCATGAAACTTGCAGTTCTGTTGCATTAGAGCAACTAATTGAGGTTTCAGCTCAAAATTGTTTGCTCAAATGGCAGGAATTGAGATGCTTCTTCCATCAAACTTGGACGTAGGTGCAGTATAATCACCAAGCATCCTTCTTGTATTATTGTTGTTGGGTTCGGCTGCCATCTCTTTTTCTTGTTCAAAAATTTCAGCAAGGTTGTCTTTGGATTGTTGTAATTTAGCTTCTCTTAGTTTCCTCTTCAGAGTCCTTTCAGGTTCTGGATCAGCTTCAACAAGAATGCCTTTTTCCTTGTTCCTGCTCATATGAAGGAGAAGAGAACAGAAAAAGAAGAGGAATCCTATATGTCACAGTAAAGAGGTTCCTTATTGTTAGTAGAAGAAGAAAGGGAATAAGAGTGAAGAAGAATGAATAATCTAAACACAAGGGTGAGGATAGGGACAGTGATTTGAGATGAAGAGAGGTGAAGAGAGGTGTTAGTAAATGAATAAATGAATAGAATAAGATGAGGGAGAGAAGTTTTCGAAAATAATTTTTGAAAAGGAGTTAATGATTTTCGAAAATTAAGATAAGAAATAAAATTAAAATTAAAAGTTGAAACAATTAATTAATGTAAGAAAAATTTTGAAAAAGGAAAAGATATTTTCGAAAATTAGAGAGGGAGAAGTAGTTAAGTTGTTTTGAAAAAGATAAGAAACAAACAAAGAGTTAGGTAGTTAATTGAAAAAGATTTGAAAATCAATTTTGAAAAGATAAGAAGATAAGAAGTTGGAAAAGATATTTTAAATTCAAAATTTTTAAAAAGATAAAAATTTGAAAAAGGTATGATATGAAAGATATGATAAAAAGATATGATTAAAAAGATTTAATTTTTAAAATTAAAATTGATTACTTGACTAACAAGAAACTAAAAGATATGATTCTAGAATTTAAAGATTGAATATTTCTTAACAAGAAAGTAACAAACTTCAAATTTTTGAATCAATCACATCACTTGTTGGTTAAGTTTCGAAAATTTTGAAATAAAATTAAGAAAAAGATTTTGAAAAATTAAAATAAAAAAATTCAAAAATAAATAAAAAAATGAAAAAAGAATTGATTTTTGAAAAAGATTTTGAAAAGATAAGATTTTTAAAATTGAAAATTTGACTTGACTTACAAGAAACAACTAATTTTAAAAATTTTTGACTAAGTCAACTCAAATTTTTGAAATTTTGAGAGAAAAAAGGAAAAGATATTTTTTATTTTTGAATTTTTAATTATGAGAGAGAAAAACAAAAAAAATGACTCACAACATGAAAATTATGAATCAAAACACATGATGCATGCAAGAACACTATGAATGTCAAGATGAACACCAAGAACACTTTGAAGATCATGATGAACATCAAGAACTTATTTTTGAAAAATTTTTGATGCAAAGAAAACATACAAGATACCAAACTTAGAAATCTTTAATGCTTAGACAATATGAATGCATAAATGCATATGAAAAACAACAAAGAACACAAAACAAGAAAACATCAAGATCAAACAAGTAGACTTACCAAGAACCACTTGAAGATCATGAAGAACACTATGAATGCATGAATTTTTTCGAAAAATGCAAGAACACTATGAATATGCAATTGACACCAAACTTAAAACATGATACAAGACTCAAACAAGAAACACAAAAATATTTTTGATTTTTATAATTTTATTATTTTTTGGATTTTATTTTATATTTTTCGAAAAACATATAGGAAAAGAAAAATAAGAAATTCAAAATTTTTAAGAAGAATTCCAGGAATCTTTCAATATTAGCCTAAAGCTCCAATCCAAGGGTTGGACATGGCTTAATAGCCAGCCAGCTTTAGGATGGAATTACATGCATTGAGGTGATTAGTTGAAGTCTCATTCCAAAAGGATTTGGATATGGCTTTACAGCCATCTAGGATTCAACATGCTTCATGAAACTCTAGAATCCATTCTTAAAAAATCTGAAATTTTTCGAAAATTGGTGATAAAATTTTTTGAAAGACTTTTTGAAAAATTTTTGAAAATAAAACAAAAAAAGAAAATTACCTAATCAGAGCAACAAGATGAACCGTCAATTGTCCAAACTCGAACAATCCCCGGCAACGGCGCCAAAAACTTGGTGGACGAAATTGTGATTCATACTTAAATTGTTGTTCGAAATTGATTCCCAGGTAATGGCCCCAAAAACTTGGTGCTCAATACCATGGTCTAAACAAAATTTCACAACTTCGCTCAACTAACCAGCAAGTGTACAGGGTCGTCTAAGTAATAAACCTTACGTGAGTAAGGGTCGATCCCACAGAGATTGTTGGTATGAAGCAAGCTATGGTCATCTTGTAAATCTCAGTCAGGCGGATAATAAAGGGTTATGGAGTTTTCGAATATTAATAATAAATAAACAAAAAATAAAGATAGAAACACTTATGTAGATCATCGATGGGAATTTCAGATAGGCGTATGAAGATGCTGTGCTCCTTCTGAATCTCTGCTTTCCTACTGCCTTCATCCAATCCTTCTTACTCCTTTCCATGGCAAGCTGTATGTAGGGCATCACCGTTGTCAATGGCTACATCCCATCCTCTCAGTGAAAATGGTCCAAATGCTCTGTCACAGCACGGCTAATCATCTGTCGGTTCTCGATCATGTCGGAATAGAATCCCTTGATTCTTTTGCGTTTGTCATCACGCCCAACAATCGCGAGTTTGAAGATCGTCACAGTCATTCAATCTCTGAATCCTACTCGGAATACCACAGACAAGGTTTAGACTTTCCGGATTCTCATGAATGCCGCCATCAATCTAGCTTATACCACGAAGATTCTGATTAAGGAATCCAAGAGATATGCGCCCGGTCTAAGGTAGAACGGAAGTGGTTGTCAGTCACACATTCATAGGTGAGAATGATGATGAGTGCCACGGATCATCACATTCATCATATTGAAGTGCAACGAATATCTTAGAACAGTAATAAACTGAATTGAATAGAAAATAGTAGTAATTGCATTAAAACTTGAGGTACAGCAGAGCTCCACACCCTTAATCTATGGTGTGTAGAAACTCCACCGTTGAAAATACATAAGTGATAAAGGTCCAGGTGTAAGACCCAAAACCTTTGAAAAGCCTTTTTATGATCAAGTCTCAAATCATATAGTTATTTATAGCCTTAATTTCAGAAATTATCTTATTAAAGATAATTAAGGCAAGTTTTGATTTATTGAATTTGAGATGAGTTATGATTATTATCCAATTTTATAATTATTGGATTATTTTCTATATTTGAATTATAAAGTTGTTAGTTGTGAAATAATAAGGATTTTATATGATTTGGATTAGATAAATAATATTTTTAATATTACTACTGTTATTTTGAAAAATGAAGAAATTAAGTATATTATTTCTAATTATTTGGTTGGGGCATTTTATTGAAAATAATTTGTAAAAATGAGAAGCAAATAGTATTTTCCATATACAATTAGTGTTGGATTTAATTTGGGTTTCAATTATTATATTATCCCTGATTTTAAGTGAAATTACTAAAATGTCCCTAACCCTAATTTTTGAAAATAAAACCCTAACCCTAAAACCCTACCCGGTTAACCGTTGCATCCCCTCATGCCCCAGCAGCCAAACACACACATTTTTCCAATTGAATGAAAGAAAGAAAGAAGGGGTTAGGAGGAAACGGGAAGAAGCAGAGAGGGGAGAGGGATAGAGAGCGGCGGTGTGAGAGGAAGAGGGGGACGAGGCAGCACCGGTGGACCTTGCTGCCGCCGTCGTGTTGTGCCGTCGCGTTCTGCACCGTTGTACAACGAAGAAAGAGAGAAAGAGATCGGGCAGGAATCAGGGGACCGAAGGCGGAGGGAGTGTGGCAGGGGAAGCCATCGCCGCCAGTCACCGTCGCAAGGCTCTGCTGCATTCCCACCGCGCTTGGGGTGTTGTCGAAACCACTCCTGTCATCGCTGCCATTGCCAACCGGTCCTTGGAGCCTGAGCTGCGCCTCTGTCACCGAACCAGAGGAGCTCATCCTTGCTGAGTCGCCGCCACCTTGCCTCTGCCGACGAGCACGAAGAGAGAGGGAGAAGGGAGTTTGCACAGCAGAGAGAGAGGCAGAGCGCGACAGGGGAGACCATCACCGCCTGGGTCGCTGTCGCCGGGTCTCCTTGCCGTCGCCAGTCCTGCTTGTTCTGTTGCCGGGAAACTCGTCGCTGTTAGGGTCTCACTGCCGTCGTTCCTGTTATGGTTGGTGTTGCGCCGGGGAGCCACCATCGCGGGTTGAGGCTAGTCCTTTGCTGCCGTTTCATCGTTGCAGCGGCTGAGTTGCAGCCCTTGGATCTGACCGGAGAGGAAGGTGGTGACGATGGTGGATGTTGGTGCTGGGTTAGCGCCGCCACTGCTGCTGGCCGTTCCGAGCTGCTTTGCCGTCTCTGCCGCCGGAGAATGCAACTTAGTCGCCGAAAAACTCTGCCGGTAAGGATTTTAATTGAGGTTTCTGCCGTTTTAGATTTCGAGAAGGTTTTAATGCTGCGCGGTTTTTATAGTTGATCCACCGAAGCTTCTGGCCGCCGCCGGAGCTGTTGCCGGGCCGGTTCAAAATCGCAGTTGCCTCATTGTGTTGTTTCGGTAAGAAATTATGTTTCGAGTAATCTCGCGTTAGTATTCTGTTGTATTTGGTTAACGAATATGAGTCTTGGTAACGTGGGATCGAGTCCTGATTATTTATATGTTGCGATTAGTGTTGCTTTGGTTATTGCAAAAGTGACTAGGAGCCGAGGTTTTGGTTGCCGTCAGTATGGGCTGAGGTGGAAAGGATTCTGTGACGCGTTTGGGTTATGGGATTGCGTTTTGAGGTAGGGGCGCTTTCCAAAAACTATGTTTTATGTATTGGAATTATTACATATGGATACTGATGTGAGATATTGTGTATTTGGTGATTGTAATTGCCTTATGTATTATTTGATTGACTTGAATGATTATGGATGTTGGTTTGGTTGAATTGTTGTGCGGCTTTATGAAATGTAATGTTTTAAAGTTGATTCTTTAAAGATTTGAAATCTGAGTTTAAACCGTTGAGGATTGGTTTGAATTGAGTCAATTATTTCAATGATGTGAAAAGTCGCATGCACTTTTGAATTCAGCCTGGATTACTTTAATTGACTTGGTTTTGTACAAATGATTTGTTATTGAGCCATTTCTTTAAAGCTTTGGAAATGAGTTAAAACGGTTAATATTGAGTTGATTTTGAAATGGTTTCCCTAAGATATGCCACTGAGGCAACTGTTGGATTTGGCTTGCTTTGAATTGATTTCTGGTTTTGAGCTGTTGAAAAGGAATGAGAAACGGTTTAGTTGGGACCCGGACCGGGTGGCAAAAGTCCAAGTTTTAGGGGAGGTGCTGCCGAAATTTCTACAAAAATCCTAGTCTTGTTTGAAAAGTTATTTAAAAAGGATTGGATTTGAGAAATTGTATTATTTGATTTGTTAAGAGAATATTTATGTTTTCAAGCTTAATTTATTTAATGGACTTTATGCGTTGAGTTCGGCTTATTTAAAAATGAACTATTTGTACCGTTTGAATCACTGACAGAAATAATGATGCTCAAATGTTGATTTCAATACAAAGAGGGGTTTTTAGTGATTTTAAAGGAACCTAGACTTTTGATTGAGTAATCAAGTTTGAGGCATTTTTGAAAGAGTTAGAAAAATGGGTTCCAAAAAGAGAAATCTGAAAGCGGTTTGATTCAAATGAATCGGTTCCGTTTCAAATAAGTTGATTTTTGGACCGGGTTGGAACTTGTGATTTTGTATGGTTCGGTTTCAGAATAAATTCAGTTTTATTTACTTGAACCGAGAATCTATGATTTTAAGAGTTTCAATGAATTTTAAAGAATTGATGTAAGATGACCTTCCCTAAAGACTTGGGACTCTGCCGAGGAACTTTTGTTATAAAATCCCATTGTCGTATGGGTGATTTTGAATACTTTGAAATTAATCTTTAACCTTCCATGGTTTTGGAACTTTTGGAAAGAGAATGCCGAGAGTGGCTTTGTTTTAAAAGGGGAACTCACTTTGAGTAAATTTGGCTTATGAGCCTGAGATGATTTGAGAAACGAGATTTCTAAAGCGAAGGCGGAAAAGAGTTGAAACTTGATTTCAAAGTGAAATGAATAGAGAAAATGATTTATGGCTTAAATGTCGATTTCATGAATTTGATGATTTTGAATGTGGAAGTGTTGTTTTGTTGTGAGCCAGAATGGCTGTGTATGATTATGAATATTGGCTGGTTCTTGATTGAACCGTAAGCCGAAATGGCTTAAATGATATGAATATTGGCTGGTTCTGGATTGAACCGTGAGCCGGATGGCTGAGATGGATGTTGATCCATGATTGAGAATGAAAGCATTTATGCCGAGACATTGATAAGTTGTGATGTTGCACTTCCACTATCGGAGATAAGAATTTCCCTGGGAGAAAGCAGTGGCTAGCCACCACGTGCTCCAGGTGGAGATTCGAAGCTCTTTTGACCCTATGTCGTCAGGGTGGCCGGGCACTGTGAAATTCCCGGATGAGCTCACCCCCATAAATATTCACCAGTAAGGGTGATGGATATGGATCCTGATTATGATCAAGTTTATATTGAGTATAACTTGAGTTGGGGAGACACGACAGAGGGACAGTCCAATGGTTAGCTACCAGGACTTGTCGGGTTGGCTCTATAACCGACAGATGATATCATCAGCCACTAGGGACAGGCATGCATCATATGCATCTATGTATCATTGTTTGGGTATGCATATTGTACTTGGTTTGCCTATGTGATTAACTGCTAATTGTTCTACTTGCAATAACTGTTTGTTTGTGTTTGCATCTTCCTACTTGTGTTTGCATCTGGAACTCTGTTGGATTGTGGTGGATTGGTTGTGCTTGGATTGTTTGGGCCTAGGACCGTGGTCGAATGAGATGGACCGATGGTTGATTTCGGTTTTGTATTTCTGGTTTGGAAAAGTATGAAAGGTTATTTTGGTTCAGTATAGATAAACCTTTTTGAAAGGCTTTTGATGTTTTGAAAATTGAACGGTTCCTCTTTCAAAAAAAAAAAAAGATTTCCGACTTTACTTTTATTGTAAACCATTGTTTTTGAAAAGAGGCATAAGACGGTTATTAATCACTGGTACGGTTTATCTTCATGTATCCTATTACAGTAATTCCCAAAAACCCTCTACTGAGAACCCTTTCGAGGATGATGTTCTCACCCCCTACATTTTTTCCCTTTCAGGATTTGGGCGCAGAAGTTACGAAGAGTTTATTTATTTGTTATTGAGATGCTCTGTATTGCTTTAGATTATTATTTTTGTATGAGGGATAGGAATTGTATGCCTTTATCTTGATATATTCTGTAAGAGGGATAGGAATTGTATTGGTTAATGTTTGTAATATTATATATATATGTGTGTGTGTATGTGTGTGTGTGTGTGTGTATATATATATGGATGTACTCTTTATGAGTTTTTGTAAGTTGTATGATATCTATGGATGTACGTTATCGAATGTAGTATCTTGGGAGCGATACTGCGGTAAAAAGTTTTAAACAGGCTCATATTTTAGTATTAAATAGTATAAATATCGTCGTAATGTCCGAGCTATCAGAGTCGCGCAGCCGGAAGCGTGAGCTTTGGTAGTTAGGGTGTTACACCAGGCATGGCCGAATGGCCAGCCCCCAATGTCTAAGATCGCATAAACTGATCAAAGATTAAAAGATTAAAAGATGAAAATACAATAGTAAAAAGTTCTATTTATACTAAACTAGTTACTAGGGTTTATAGAAATAAGTCTAAGTGTAGAAATCCACTTCCGGGGCCCACTTTCGTGTGTGCTTGGGCTGAGCTTGAACTTTACACGAGCTGAGGCTTCTTTTGGAGTTGAACACCAAGTTGTAATGTGTTTTTGGCGTTCAACTCTAGTTCGTGACGTGTTTCTGGCATTTAACTCCAGAATGCAGCATGGAACTGGCGTTGAGTGCCAGTTTACGTCATCTAATTACGAATAAAGTATGGACTATTATATATCACTGGAAAGCTCACGATGTCTACTTTCCAACGCCGTTAAAATCACGCCATTTGGAGTTCTGTAGCTCTAGAAAATTTATTTCGAGTGCAGGAAGCTCAGAATCCAACAGCATCAACAGTCCTTTGTCAGCCTGAATCAGATTTTTGCTCAGGTCCCTCAATTTCAGCCAGAAATTACTTGAAATCATAGAAAAACACACAAACTCATAGTAAAGTCCAGAAATATGAATTTAACATAAAAACTAATGAAAACATTCCTAAAAGTAGCTAGATTATACTAAAAACTATCTAAAAACAATGCCAAAAAGCGTATAAATTATCCGCTCATCAACTCTCTTACCCTTCGGTAGCATCACCAATTCAAATGTATGATTCTCTTGCAAGGATTTTATTTCTTCTTGCATGGCTTCAACCAATCTTCTTTATGCTCATCAGACACAGCTTCTTGGTAGCTCTCTGGCTCTCCAGTCTCAGTGTTCATCACATACTCATGAGGAGAGTATTTTTGAGAAGGATGATGCTCTCTAGTAGATATTCTCAATTCAGGATCACCTGGTAGTTCAGGTAGAATTTCAACATTTGGTGGAACTTCTGCATCTGGCACCTCAGTTTGAGGTGTAGGTTCATCATGCAAATCATCATCATCATTATCAACTTGTACATCTCTCCCATCAATAGGAGGTCTAGTGGAAGGACCAGGTTCATCATCAGCAGAACATCTAACAGTTATTGTTGGCTTATCTGTCTTTTCAAGGTCTTCAATAGTTTGGTCTTTAAGAAAAATCACATCTCGATTTCTAATTATTTTCTTGCTCACCGGATCCCATAATCTGTAACCAAAGTCTTCGTGACCATAACCCGAGAAGATACACTACTTTGACTTTCCATCAAGTTTGGACCTTTCATCTCTTGGAATGTGAACAAAAGCCTTGTAGTCGAACACTCACAAGTGACTATAGGAGACATCTTTCCCCCTCCAAACTTTCTCTGGAACATCACCATTTAGTGGAAATGAAGGAGAAAGGTTGATCAAATCTACTGCAGTCCTCATCGCTTCACCCCAAAAGGATTTAGGCAACTTTGCATGTGAGAGCATACACTTGACTCTATCATTGATAGTGCTCTGCAACTCCATTTTATTGATGAGTCTTAGGAACCGTCTTCTCAATCTTGATTACATATCCTTTACAATACTCTTCAAATGGACCCCTGTATTCACCATCATTATCTGCTCAAACACATTTCAATTTTCCTCCTGTTTCTCTTTCAACACTTGAATGAATGTGTTTGAAGATACCGAGCACCTGGTCTTTAGATTTCAAAATAAAAGCCCACACTTTTCAAGAATAATCAAAAATAAAAGTAACAAAATATGATGCACCACCTAGTATCTTAGCATCCATAGTGCAAACATTAGTGTGAACTAAATCTAGAACATGTGATCTCCTATGAGGTCCAGAACTATGAAATGATACTCTAGCGTTCTTTCCAACAAAACGGTGAGTACACGTATTTAAAGTTGTACCTTTCACTAGAAGTGAGTGCTTCTTGGCTAAGACGCCCAGTCCTTTCTCACTCAAGTGACCAAGACATATGTGCCACAAATCGGAAGAGGAACCATCAGCTACATTCCCATATTCTTTCCACAACTTTTCTTGCAACCGGTAGAGAGTAGTGAGACTATTGTCTTCTTTAGCAACAATGAGAGCTCTTTTGGTAATCTTGTATTTTCCACTACCAAAGAAAGTGCAATACCCCTCTTGATCCAATGCCTTCACTGAAATGAGATTGAACCACATATCTGGCTTATGCCTAACATTCTTCAATTGCAACTTGCATCCCATGTTGGTTTCAAGACATATATCACCCATACCAATGATATTACACACTCCTTTATCTCCCAATTTGATCTTGCCAAAATTTCCAGTAGTATAGGAAGTGAAAAATTCACGCTTCAGAGTGACATGAGATGAGGCACCAGAGTCCATAATCGAAGTGAAATCATTACAGACAAGATTCACATAATTTTCATCATATGTGATAAGAACATCTTCATAAACAATAGCAGAAATTTCTTTATCACTATCTTTACCTTTGTCTTCATTTCTTCCCCTTGATTGTTCTCTTTTTAAGAACCTACAATACCTCTTGATATGCCCCGACTTGCCACAATAGTGACAATACTCCTCTTGACTTGCTTCGACTCTCTAACTTGTCGGAACTGTGAAGTTTTCTACTTTGACTTCTGCCCCGCGACTTTGAAACAAGTGCTTCTGACTGGGAGGAGACATTAATCAAACCTCGCTCTCTTCTTCTGGCTTCTTCATTCAACATGCTCTCCTTAACCATTGCTAACGTCAACTTTTCTTTTGGAGTTGAGTTAGTCAGTGTCACAACCAAAACTTCCCAACTATCAGGCAAAGAGCTCAACAACAATAAGGCTTGCAACTCATCATTCAAAGTGATTTCATCATCTCCTGAAAAGTGCTCAAGTGCTCTGGCATTGATTTACCTTTAATATACTTTATATTGACAAGCTTCCTAATCAAGAATGCTTTGTTTTGCACATTCTTCCTATCATATAACTCCTTCATTTTCTTCCACATCTTCTTGGCATTCGTTTCGGTGTCAACATGTGGATACACGCTGTTCCGAGGGTTACCTGAAACGTGCAGCTCGGTCTTCCGGCAAGGCCCGAGGTGGTGGGTCTGAGACCCGTGCTGGTTGTGCTGAACGGCGGGGGGTTGTACCTGCAATGACACTCCGATGCTTAAGTTAGCATGGGTCCAAGCACATATCAAGTAGAATTAGAGTATGAGTTATACCTGGGTGCTCCAGTGTATTTATAGTAGTTGGCTGCGATCATCCCTGGATAAGATATTCTTATCTTATCTTATCTTTTGGGAGATTCATCTCTATCTTTGCGGAACCGCCTTTCCCAGGCCCTTTCGGCCTTTAGGTTTTGGGCTTAGTTCCTTCTGATGGGCCTTTTTTTGGCCTGTTTGTCCGAGGTCCGACCTCGAACGTGGGCCTTGGGTCGAGGTCGGGCCTTCTATCAGCTTTACCGAGTTTGGAGAGCTCGGTCAGGGTATGAACAGTGCCCCTGCCCGAGTTCGTCTTTTTTCGGAAGGTCGAGCTCGGGCATAGTAGTTTTTTCAAAATTTGAAAACGGTCGTTTCAGCATTTATTGCTTGTTACCGTTTCTTCCTCGATTTCCGTGCGGCGCTCTGCGGAGGCTTTATTTATTTGCCCCTTTCTTCATTTTTCTTTGTTTATTCATCACTTCTTTTCGAGCATCTTCTCTTCTTTCTCTCTGTTCTTCGTCTTCCATTTTTTGTGCGTTTTTTCAGAGTTCTTTTCTGCGCCGCCGTTTTTCCTTTCGTCGGAGCTCGTCGCTTTCTTCTTTTCCAGGTTTGCTTTTTTCGCTTTTATTCTTCGTACGCTTCTTTTTTCTGATATCTTCTATGCCCGGGTTGCCCCGAAAAGAGGCGCCGCTATTGCTTTGTATGTGTGTGTGGGGGGACTCTTTTCTCCGATCCATTTTTGTTATTCGAGTTGCTGCCTTCTTGTTTGTAAAAGAACTTTGCTTTCTTTTGTTTTTGTTGAATTTGGTTTTTCTGCCTTTGTGTGATTTTTGTCTTGCTGTTGTATTCTTTCTTTGTAGGCAAGATTTTTTTATGTCTCGAAAGGTGTTTCAAGCAATGTCGACCAAGATTCCGAGTGGTCTAGGTTGGGTAGATCCTGCTCCTTTAAGGGTCCCGTCTGTTGTAGATTCTGAGTATCTGATTAGGTTCCGTAGGGAGTGTAGTATTTGTGAGAACAGGGAGTCTGAGCGGGATTACGAGTTAGCAGCCCCGGAGTCCGAGGAGAGGGTATGTTTTCCGCCGTTAGAGAGTTCCGAGAAACTTTTCTTCTATGCTTATGATTGTTTCTTCTCCAAGCTAGGTGTCCGTCTTCCTTTCACCGACCTGGAATCCGAGGTCCTTTGGTCTTGTAACCTTGCCCCTACACAACTCCATCCGAACTCTTGGGCGTTTTTAAAGCTTTTCCAACTTTTGTGTCAGATTTTAGGCGTCTCCCCTTCTGTTTCTCTTTTTTCTTATCTGTTTGTACTGACGAAGCCGGGGTCGGGTGCTGGGAAGGTGTCCTGGGTTTCGTTTAGGGCTAACCAGGGTAGGAAATTTTGCACTTTGTATGATGAGTCGTTTCACGATTTCAAAAACTATTACTTCAAAGTCCGGGCTGTTGGAGATGTCCGACCTTTTTTCTTAGATGAGAGTGGGGAGCCTTCGTTTCCTCTTTGTTGGCAAGAGAGTGTGGTGTCGGTTAAATACACTTTCGAGAGTCTAGATGAGGTGGAACAGGCTTTTGTTGGTGTGTTGAGCAGTCTATGGGGTCGGGCACCTCACTTGGATACGAAGAAAATGTTGGGAGATCCAAGCCTTCTCCGTTCCGAGTTAGGTAGTTCCCGACCTCTTTTTGAGATTTCATTTTCATATTTTGACTTTGTTTTGATCTTTCTGTTTGATAACCTCTTTGTTTCGTTTCTGCAGAGATGTCTTCTCAGGCTGATTCTATGAAGTTTCTCCGTCGAGCGAAGAAATCTGCGGCATCTCGGAATATCGAGGCTGAAGCTTCTCCCCGACCTTCTCCGCAGAAGACTACAATTGGTGTTCAGACTCGGTCGAAGACCATTCCGGTCCCTCAGTTCCGAGCTATAACTCAGGATCCTCCGACCTCCGGACCCGGTCAGCTTTCCCCGACCTCGACCTCGGGTCCTCCCCCCAAGAAACAGAAGACTTCCCGAGAGCCTGCTGGTTTCAATGACAAGGATTTCGATGCTCTCGGTTGGGTTGAGCAGCACATTCTTCCTCAGACTTTTATTTCTACTGATGATGCGTCCATGGAGCATCACTTTCAGTATATGGCGCGGAGTTGTGTTCGGATGGCTAGCCTTCATGCCGCCATTGCTCGGGAGTTTAAGAAAGCTCCCCTTGGGGCGACCAGCTCCCGACTTGAGAAGGCCCGGTCCGAGCTTGATAAGGTTAGTCAGCTGAAGGATGCTAGGATTGCCGAGCTGGAGGAGTCTTTGGAGGAAGAGAAGACTAGGGCTACCGCTGCTGTGGCGGTGGCGAAGACGTCTGAGGAGATGGCGAGGGTGGCGACGGAGAACTATACCAAGCTGTATGCTGAGCTTGTGGAGACGAAGGAGAAGCTGCAATCTGCTCGGGATGACTTTTATGAGCTGGAAGATAATGTGGCCAAGGGTATGGATGCTATGTTTGTGAATTTGAGGGATCAGGTCCGGGTTCTTGCTCCCGAATTGGATCTCAGTTTTTTCAGTACGGATAACATGGTTGTGGAGGGGAAGATTGTTCCTGCCCCTGTTGAGGATGAGGTTCCGATGTCCGACCCCAAGGCTCCGGTGTCCGACCCCGAGGCTCCGGTCGTGAACCCGACTTCACCTTTGGCCGAGGATAGAGTTGGTATGGAGGTTCCAAGCGATGGTGCTGTTCCTGCAGTCCCGATATCCATGTTTCAGCCAGGTGTTGATGCGGAGTCTGGAAAGGGCCTTGATCCTCTGTAATTTTTTGTACTTTTTGTGCTTTTGCCCGACCTGTGGGCTTTTTGTTTTTTGGATGTTTTCTGCAAACATTTTGGACACCTGTTCTGCTATTTTAGCTACTCTTGTAGCTTTATTATGCCATGCTTTGTGTTTCGATTGTCTCGTTCCGCTTTTATGCTTTTTAGTTGTTCTCGGGTAACAACTTTTTAGCTAGCGTTTTGACTTCTCGCTTTTTGCTTTTTTAGTTGTTTTTGGGTAACAACTTTTTAGCTAGCGCTTTGACTTCTCGCTTTTTGCTTTTTAGTTGTTTTTGGGTAACAACTTTTTAGCTAGTGCCTTGACTTTCTCGCTTTTTGCTTTTTAGTTGTTTTTGGGTAACAACCTTTTAGCTAGCGCCTTGACTTTCTCGCTTTTTGCTTTTTAGTTGTTTTTGGGTAACAACTTTTTAGCTAGTGCCTTGACTTTCTCGCTTTTTGCTTTTTAGTTGTTTTTGGGTAACAACTTTTTAGCTAGTGCCTTGACTTTCTCGCTTTTTGCTTTTTAGTTGTTTTTGGGTAACAACCTTTTAGCTAGCGCCTTGACTTTCTCGCTTTTTGCTTTTTAGTTGTTTTTGGGTAACAACCTTTTAGCTAGCGCTTTGACTTTCTCGCTTTTTGCTTTTTAGTTGTTTTTGGGTAACAACCTTTTAGCTAGCGCTTTGACTTTCTCGCTTTTTGCTTTTTAGTTGTTTTTGGGTAACAACTTTTTAGCTAGCGCCTTGACTTTCTCGCTTTTTGCTTTTTAGTTATTTTTGGGTAACAACTTTTTAGCTAGCGCCTTGACTTTCTCGCTTTTTGCTTTTTAGTTGTTTTTGGGTAACAACTTTTTAGCTAGCGCCTTGACTTTCTCGCTTTTTGCTTTTTAGTTGTTTTTGGGTAACAACTTTTTAGCTAGCGTTTCTCGAAGTCCTGGTTCTTTGCCAGCTTCTTTCTTGGGTCCGAGTTTACTCTCGGACATCGGGATCCTTGAGTACCCCTTTGGTCAGGTCCGACTTCGTTGTTTGGTCGGCCTTTTTTAAGTTATTTTTGTAACTTCTTTTCTATTTGGCTTTTTGAGCCATTTCAGAGTTACTTTTATAACTTCTCACATTAATTTGAACCTCGTCGCTTCATCTTTGCCGACCTCGTATGGCCTTTGGCAAATGATTTTTTGCGTTTTGCCGAGCATAAATTAATGCGCCTTGGTGGGGTACTTTTTAGGATATGCTTTATAACGAGAAAGAGAAAATAAAGAAATTTGATTAGTATTAAAAAGAAGAATATGTACAAAGTGTTTACCCTTTTGACTAGGTCGGGTGTCCTACTTAACCGGGTGTCTCATTAAAAAACCCTCGTGGGGAAAAAGAGTACACCTCGGGTTAAGTTTTTCTAGCTGTAGTATCGTCTTAGGTTACAGGCGTGCCAGGTTCTGGGCAGCTCATTGCCTTCTAGGTCGGATATCTTGTAGTAGCCTGTCCCTAAGACTTCTGTTACTTTGTAGGGCCCCTTCCAATTTGCGGCTAGCTTTCCTTCTCCCGATTTTTGTGTTCCGATGTCGTTTCGGATTAAAATCAGGTCGTGAGTGGAGAAGCTTCGTTTTATCACCTTTCGGTTATATCTGAGGGCCGTTCGTCGTTTTAAGACTTCTTCTCTGATTCGGGCTCTTTCTCGGACCTCGGGTAGGAGGTCGAGTTCTTCCCTTTGTGCCTGAGGGTTGCCTCCTTCGTTGTAGAAGATGGTTCTGGGTGAACCTTCGTCTATTTCGACGGGAATCATTGCCTCCATTCCGTAGGCTAGTCGGAATGGGGATTCTCCTGTTGTAGAGTGCGGGGTTGTCCGATATGCCCATAATACCTGGGGGAGTTCATCGGCCCATGCCCCTTTGGCCTCTTGGAGTCTTCGTTTTAACCCGGCCAAGATGACTTTATTTGCGGCCTCTGCTTGTCCATTGGCTTGCGGGTGTTCGACCGATGTGAACTGCTGTTTGATTTTTAGCTCGGCCACCAAGTTCTGAAAACTTGTGTCTGTGAACTGTGTTCCATTGTCTGTTGTGATGGAGTAGGGGACTCCGAACCTCGTGACAATGTTTTTGTATAGGAATTTACGGCTTTTCTGAGCCGTAATAGTGGCTAAGGGTTCAGCCTCGATCCACTTTGTGAAGTAGTCGACCCCCACTATGAGGTACTTGACTTGCCCCGGTCCTTGTGGGAATGGGCCGAGTAGGTCGAGTCCCCACTTTGCGAAGGGCCATGGTGCGGTGATGCTTATGAGGTCTTCGGGCGGTGCTTTGTGAAAATTGGCGTGTTTTTGGCAGGGGGGCATATTTTCACAAACTCTGCCGCGTCTCTTTGCAAGGTCGGCCAGTAGAACCCGGCTCTGACTATTTTCTTGGACAGGGCCCGGGCTCCGAGATGGTTCCCACACATGCCTTTGTGGACTTCTTCGAGGACGCTCTTTGTTTCTGTGGTCGGGACGCACCTCAGGAGGGGGTTTGAGAATCCTCTTCTGTATAATACGTCGTGGATTAACGTGTAGTTCTGGGCGTCTTTTGTAAGCCTTTTAGCTTCTTTTCTTTCGGCGGGGAGAGTTCCCGATTTCAGATAGTTGAGTATGGGGGTTATCCATCCTTGTTGTTGCCCGGATATATTTAGTATTTCTTCCTCCCTTAACACGGAGGGGGATTGTAGAGTTTCTTGGAGGAGACTTCTGTTGTTCCCTCCGGGCTTGGTGCTAGCCAGTTTTGAGAGGGCGTCTGCCCGGGCATTTTGCTCCCGGGGTATGTGCTGGATTTGTATTTCCGGGAAGTGTCGTAATTGCGCCTGTGTTTGGTCCAGGTATTTTTTCATAGTAGGGTCTTTGGCCTGGTAGCTTCCATTTACTTGTGATGTGACGACCTGGGAGTCGCTGAAGATCGTGATCCTCTTTGCTCTGACCTCTTCGGCTAGTTTTAGTCCCGCTAGTAGGGCTTCGTATTCGGCTTGGTTATTTGAGGCCTGGAACTCGAATTTTAGGGATAGCTCAATCCGTGTTCCTTGATCGCTTTCGAGTATAACACCGGCCCCGCTTCCTGTTTTGTTTGAGGATCCGTCGACATACAGATTCCATGAGAGTGGGGTTCCCGGGGTCTCAGTGTATTCTGCGACGAAGTCGGCTAGGTATTGAGATTTTATGGCAGTCCGGGCTTCATAGTGGAGGTCGAACTCGGACAATTCCACCGCCCATTGTAGGATTCGTCCTGCCATGTCTGTCTTTTGTAGGATGTGTCTCATGGGTTGGTTTGTCCGGACTTTGATGGTGTGGGCTTGAAAGTAGGGGCGGAGTCTCCGAGCTGTGAACACTAGTGCATAGGCGATTTTCTCTATTTTCTGATAGTTTAATTCGGCCCCTTGTAGTGCTTTGCTTACGAAGTATATGGGGTGTTGCCCCTCCTCATTTTCTCGTATTAGTGCCGAGGCGACTGCCCGATGTCCGACCGACAGGTATAGTACGAGCTCTTCCCCTTTTAGAGGTCGGGTTAAGATTGGTGGCCGCCCGAGGAATTCCTTGAATTCTTGGAAGGCCTTTTCGCATTCCGGGGTCCAAGAGAAGGGTTTCCCTTTCTTTAGGAGTGAGTAGAGAGGGAGTGATCTTATCGCTGATCCTGCCAAGAATCTTGATAGGGCGGCTAGTCTCCCATTTAGTTGTTGTACTTCTTTGACACACGTCGGGCTTTTCATATTGAGTATTGCTTGGCATTTGTCCGGGTTTGCTTCGATGCCTCTCTGAGTCAGCATGAAGCCTAAGAACTTCCCGGCTTCTGCGGCGAAGGTGCACTTTGTCGGGTTAAGTCTTATGTTGTGTTTCCGGAGGGTGTCGAAGATACTGCTGAGGTCGGCGACCAAGTTTCTGTCTTCTTGTGTCTTTACTAGCATGTCGTCGACATACACCTCTAGCTGTAGCTCGATGTGTTCTGAGAACATTTTGTTCATTAGCCTCTGGTAGGTTGCCCCTGCGTTCTTCAGCCCGAAGGGCATTACTACGTAGCAGTAGTTTGCCCTTGGGGTTATGAACGAGGTCTTTTCTTGGTCGGGTCCATACATCGGGATTTGATTGTATCCCGAGTATGCATCCATGAAGGAGAGGTATCTGTAGCCCGAAGCGGCATCGACTAAGGCGTCGATGTTCGGTAGTGGATATGGATCTTTGGGGCAGGCTTTGTTGAGATCCGTGTAGTCGACGCACATCCTCCATTTTCCATTGGGCTTCTTCACTAGGACCACGTTTGCGAGCCATAGGGGGTACTTTACTTCCCTAATGAACCCTGCATCTAGTAGTGCTTGCACTTGTTCTTCTATTGCTTGCATGCGTTCGGGCCCGAGCTTCCTGCGTCTTTGTTGGACAGGTCGGGATCCCGGGTATACTGATAGCTTATGGCACATCAGGTCGGGGCTTATGCCTGGTATATCGGAGGCTTTCCAGGCGAAGAGGTCGGAATTCTTCCTTAAGAGGGTTGTGAGTTCCTCCTTTAGGCCTGCTTCGAGGTTTGCCCCTATGTTTGTTACTTTCTCGGGTGTGTTCCCGATCTGGATCTTTTCGGTCTCTCCTTCTGGTTGTGGCCGAAGATCTTCTCGGGCTTGGACTCGCCCGAGTTCTATTGTGTTGACCTCTTTCCCTTTTAGGCTCAGACTTTCGTTGTAGCATCGTCGTGCTAGTTTTTGGTCGCCTTTTAGGGTAGCGATTCCCTTTGCGGTAGGGAACTTCATACAGAGGTGTGGGGTCGAGACTATAGCCGCTAGTCTGTTTAGGGTTGGTCGTCCGATGAGGGCATTGTATGCTGAAGTGACGTCGACTACAATGTAGTCGATGCTTAGTGTTTTGGTTTGCTCGCCTTTTCCAAAGGTAGTGTGTAATGAGATGTATCCCAAGGGGCGGATCGGGGTATCTCCTAGTCCAAACAGGTCGGTGGGATAGGCTTTTAGCTCTTTTTCTTCGAGTCCGAGCTTGTCGAAGGCTGCTTTGAACAGGATATCTGCTGAGCTTCCTTGGTCGATCAGGGTTCGATGTAAGTTGGCGTTGGCTAGGATGATGGTGATCACCATAGGGTCGTCGTGTCCGGGTATTATTCCAAGAGCATCTTCTCGGGTAAATGAGATAGTAGGTAACTCGGGTAAGGGGCTGTCTTCTCGGACATGGTAGACTTCTTTGAGGTGTCTCTTCCGTGAGGATTTGGATGTCCCTCCCCCTGCGAAACCTCCGTTTATCATGTGTATGTGCCTTTCAGGAGTTCGCGGGGTTCGTGTTTGCTCGGCCCGATCTTCGTTATCTCCCCGTCTTCTCTTTCTGGTTTCTTCTCCTTTCTCAGCTATGTATCTGTCGAGTTTTCCCTCTCTGGCTAGCTTTTCTATAACATTCTTTAAGTCGTGGCAGTCGTTAGTAGAGTGGCCGTAGAGTCTGTGATATTCGCAGTACTCGGACCGATCTCTTCCTGCTCTCTTGTGCTTCAGAGGTTTGGGTGGTGGGATCTTCTCGGTGTGGCATACTTCTCTGTAGACGTCTACCAGGGAGACTCGGAGGGGAGTGTAGCTGTGGTATTTTCGTGGCTTGTCCGAGTTGGATTCTTCTTTCTTTTTCTGTTCCCGATCTCGATCTCGGGGCGGGTAGGTTGACTCCTTCCTGGAAGAGTCTCTCAGCTGGGAGGTTTCTTCCATGTTGATATACTTTCCTGCCCGTTCTTGTACTTCGTATAAGGAGGTCGGGTATCTTTTGGATAGGGATTGGCTAAACGGTCCTTCTTTTAGGCCGTTTGCTAGTCCCATGATGGCTGCTTCCGTGGGCAAGTGTTGTATGTCCAGGCAGGCCTTGTTGAATCGCTCCATGTACTCTCTGAGAGTTTCTTGGTTGCCTTGTTTGATCCCGAGTAGGCTGGGGGCATGTTTTGCCTTGTCCTTTTGAATAGAGAACCTTGTTAAGAATTTTTTGGTCAGGTCTTCAAAGCTGGAGATTGATCCTGGTGGCAGGTTGTCGAACCACTTCATGGCTGACTTAGTGAGAGTGGTGGGGAAGGCTTTGCATCGAATCGCGTCGGAGGCGTCGACTAAGTACATTCTGCTTCTGAAATTGCTGAGGTGATGACTTGGATCGGTGGTGCCGTCGTAGAGGTCCATATCTGGTGGTTTGAAGTTTCGCGGTACCTTCTCTTTCATGATCTCTTGTGTGAAGGGATCATGGTTGCTTTCGGGAGTGGTGCCGTGTTCCGTCCGATCTTTTAGGTTGGCCTCTATCTTCCGCAGTTTTTCTTCCAATTCTCTGCGTTTGCGAGCTTCCCTTCTCAGATCCTGTTCAGTTTCCTTCTGCTTCTTTACGTCCTCTTCGAGTTGTCTCAGCCGGCTTTGTTGTGCCCGAACTGTTTCCAGAATCTCCGAACTTTTTTCTCTTTCGGGATTTTGTGGATCTTTGTCTGGGGGTGATGTCTTTGGGCGATTCTGTTTGTTTCCTCCTGGAGTGCGTGGTGATAGAGGGCTGTCCGGCCGTTCTTCGGTGTCAACTTCCTCTTCTTGTTCTGATGCAGCGTGGTTATTGTTGGGAGGGTCGTCCGCCATGGTAAAGGGATGACTTCCAGGTCCCCGGCAACGGCGCCAATGTTCCGAGGGTTACCTGAAACGTGCAGCTCGGTCTTCCGGCAAGGCCCGAGGTGGTGGGTCTGAGACCCGTGCTGGTTGTGCTGAACGGCGGGGGGTTGTACCTGCAATGACACTCCGATGCTTAAGTTAGCATGGGTCCAAGCAGATATCAAGTAGAATTAGAGTATGAGTTATACCTGGGTGCTCCAGTGTATTTATAGTAGTTGGCTGCGATCATCCCTGGATAAGATATTCTTATCTTATCTTATCTTTTGGGAGATTCATCTCTATCTTTGCGGAACCGCCTTTCCCAGGCCCTTTCGGCCTTTAGGTTTTGGGCTTAGTTCCTTCTGATGGGCCTTTCTTTGGCCTGTTTGTCCGAGGTCCGACCTCGAACGTGGGCCTTGGGTCGAGGTCGGGCCTTCTATCAGCTTTACCGAGTTTGGAGAGCTCGGTCAGGGTATGAACACACGCTAAGATCAAGCCATTGCCTAATAAAAGCAACTGCCTTCTGATTCAACTTCTTCCATTCAGCATCGGATTTGGTACCTTTGGATTTATCCCCCTCCACAGGATCATACAAGTCCTTGCCATACAACATATCTTCCATGAGGGTCTTCCAAATCGAGTAATTTTAAGAATTCAATTTGACCATCTTTGGTCCATGAGTATTTTTCTCCATTTAATCAGCACAGATATAAAACACCAAAGCTCTAGATACCACTTTGTTGGAAAAAATTGAGGTTCAATAAGAACCTGTCTAACAACAAAAGCACCAAAAATAATTTTTTCACAACCTGTGCGATTAAATAGACAATACCAAAGATACTCCAAGTAACAAATATAATGAGAAAAATTAAATGATCAAACACCAAAATTTTATCGTGGAAAAATTCCCTAAAAGAGGGATAAAAAACGCACGGGACCTAGTCCAGTAAAATCTTCTACTATCAAATCCTAGTAGCACTAAGGCATATCAACAATCAACAAAGTACATCATCAAAATTGATGGAATCAACATAAACCCTCCACAAAGTGGGTATCTCAAATCAGACAAAAGAGAAGGCAATACAACTAGCAAGTTATATCCTAATGTTTATTTTTACACCAAGAATAACATACTAAAATTTCATAAGAAATAGAGCAAGATTACCGGTTCAATTGGATCAAAATGACACTGATCTTTTCTCCCAATTTTCTTCTCCTCTCCGACAATGAAAACCTTCCTCTCACTGTTTCATTTCTTTCAAAAACAATTGATAGAAGCTTAACTCTCTATCTCTCTCTCTCTCTCTCTCTCTCTCTCTCTCTCTCTCTCTTTTTGTGGCTTATTAGCCACTTTTCTTTTATTTATTTTTCTGTTTTTAATTTGTGGGCCCTACTTAGTTGGGGATCCACCAACATGGGTATCATGAAATGGAGGCGACTTTGGAGAAAATTCTGAATGAGGATGATGCAATGAACCAATGGGATCAGCAAGTGGTGGAGCACCACCTATCTTATTATATCGCGATGCATGGGACATCAGGACTTGTGACCATCTGTATCAAAGTCTTGATAAATGGCTTAGAGGTGCAAGCTCAGACATTTCAATTCAACCAAGAATTGCCAAGTTTCTTAACATGCTAGTTGAACCAGCTCCGAGATTTAACGTTGTGTATGGTAGGCAACTTTGATGTATTAATACTTGAAGGTTGCATTCCAAACATGGAAGTAAATAGGAAAGGCTGCAAGATTAACATTCCAGAGATTTATGTATTGCAAATGGTAGGGGAGACCTTGTAATTGGAACTATATGGATGAAACCTCTTAAAGCATACATTGTTGATTGTGATTCTTCGTTCATTCATTTTTTACCCTACAGTCAGTTTGAAATCACCCATGAGGACAAATCAACAACGCCAACCTAAGCTCAATTTCACCGCATCAAGAGATTGGTTAACATGATGCAATCACAGAAGCTTTTAAAATTCAAGCGAACAAAAGTGATGAGCATCCCAAACCTCCTCTACAACTTCCTGATGATATGGAACCTGAACTAGTTTTACTGCATCGCACCTATGCCGAAGTTTTCGATCAACATTTGGGCTTTGTTTGTTTGAGTGGAAAAGGAAAGAAAAGGGAGGAAAAAAATTTGGAAGAAAAATGATTATTTTTTATTGTTCGGTTAAAGAGAAAAATTAGATAAAAAAAAGTTAAATAGTATAAAAAATTGATGGAATTCACTAATTTTTTAAATATTGGATAGAAAAGTGATAGAAAATTTGCTATTATTTTGTTTCAATATTGTCCCTTTTTTTTCAATACATTTTATAATACAAAAATAAAATTATCTTTTTAATTTTTTTATTTTTCTTTCATCCAAATATATCTAAGAAAAATAAAAATTCATTCAACTTTATCATTCAACAGTACCAGCAGCACCATCACCAGCATAATCATCTAACGCAAGCTCAGCGAGCAGTGTGAGTGATCTGTTGGGATGGATAAACCGTTATTACTGTTAACTTTATCATCCTTGCCCTCTTCCATCACCATCAAGCTTAACTATCTGGCCTTGGAATTCAACACCATAACAAAATCCATAGAGCGCGTGAAGAGGCTTCTGCATTACACATTTTTTCTTCCAGCATTCAATGATTCGAAACGGGTTCCAGAGAACCAGATTGGGTTTTCTCTGCACACACACTCAAAGGCTATGCCTTTTTTAAGTGTTGATCGAAAAATGGTGTTTGGAAACAACCCAATTGAGTCCTTCTTCAATTCCATTCAAGTTGTGAAGGAATTGATGTCCCCTTTGGAAGCGGGTATTCAAAAAGCTACAAAGGATCTTGAGCACTGCTTCCTGTTAGGGAACAAGAATAAGGGCACAGAAGGTGTTTGTTTGATTGCCCAAGTGAAGTAAGGTGGTGAATTCAGATCTGCAATGTGAAGAAGAAGAGAGAGTTGTCAATGAAGGTTCCCTTGAAGGCTTTCTTAAGTATTTTCTCACAGAACTCAGTGAGTGGTAATGGGAATGTGAATGTGAATGGCACAACAAGAAAATAAGCTTTCTACCACGCTTTTAAAACGTGCCAAAAAGTGCAAAAAAGTGTGCCGATAGCTTTTTGCCACGCTTTTTGATTTATCGGCATACTTTTGAAAGGGTCACATCTGCCAGCGTGTCGGTTGTTCTATTGGCACGCTTTAGTAGATCTATCGGCACGCTTTTTTTGTTGGCACGCTTTCATCTCTTGCCACGCTTAAATAGCGTGGCCATAGGTCTTAACCTATAGGTACGCTTGAGAAGCGTACCGATAAGTGTACATATCGCCACGCCTTTAAAGCGTGCCCAGAAGATTGGTTTTAGGTACACTTTAAAGGTGTGCCGATAGGAAACAATAAGGCTACGCTTTTAAACGTACCTAAAAATGAACCTATTGCCACGCTTTAAAAACGTGGTTGTATCATTATCAAATTAAAAAAAAAACAAAACCTATTTCCATGTTTTAAAAACGTGGCTATGTCCTTATCAAATTAAAAAAATTAGTGTATGCTTTTACATGCACTCTAATACACTCCAAAAATAATAAAAAATATTAACAAAAATATGTAAATGTCATTTAAAAAATTAATCAATAAAAAGTAATATTATATTAATAGAATTTAAACCAAATTAGCCATGTCATCTCTATACATGCAATGACAGTGTACATGAAATTTACAAACATAAACAAAAATGAATTTCTAGGAAGGAAATTAAGAAATGTCATTGAATCACCCCAAGCTTGTACTAGGCCTTCTTCGGATAAAGGAACCAAATGGAAAGCTCCACAATACACTTCACGAATAATCTACAAGTATGATCATATGAATAACGAAAAAACAGAAGGTAAGCAAATTATAAAACATCTTGCCATGATAAATATTAAAGAAAGGAATCATAAAAAAAAATATAAGACTTGGAATAAGGGTGTGTCACATTTTCATATTGAAATATGTGACATGCACAAGTTGATCACATGCAATTCGCCACCACTATTCCTGAGAGATAATTCTAAAGATATGCATATAAAATTCTGAGTTCAACCATTTTGTATAATTTTATAACAATCTATGGAATATCTTGGAATAAGTTACAAATAGATTGTAACCATAGTAGCCTAGCACAAATAGTCACCAAATTCATAATTAACAAACAAGAAAACAAGTGGATTCTTATCAAGTGAGGATGATGAAGTTAATGATAATTCCTTTTATTTTCCAAACACTTTGATAAAAGAAAAAAAATTCTTTCACTACCAACAAAACTCACTTTTAATTTTTCTCAAACGACTGTAGAAAGAGCAAATAAAATATAATAACCAAGTTATAAATCAGAAATTGCACAATAAAATAACAAATAACAAGAAAAGCAACAAAAGAAATCAAACCATCTAGCTCAAATTAAAAAAAAAACTTAAGTGAAGCAGCTGCAAATTTTGACCAAATATCTGAGCTCAAGATCCACTAGGAAATTTTATAACTTGTTTTTGAGATTTTGTCAACACCAAACATAGTAAAGCATTTTTGTGTTTTACCTGTTCTCTCTGTCTCTGAGGGAAATAGAAAACTCTTCTCATTCCCCCCAAACTGATGTTACTAATGTTAGCAACAAATACAAATGTTAGCAAAATATCTGCCAAACAGCACCCAACATGTTACTAATGTTAGCAACAAATACATCTGAAAATGAAATTAAGGGAATTCTGAATTCTTGGGAAAATCAAAATTAATAACAATTATAGAAGGTTGAAATTCTAGGGACAAAAGCTTATCAGCCTGAAACCAAACAAAAAGCAATGTAAAAGAAGGGTGGTGCACGAAATTGTGATCATCAATGGCGCCATCAACATGGTACGCTCAATTGAAATCTCAACTCTTTATCACAACTTCGCACAACTAACCAGCAAGTGCACTGGGTCGTCCAAGTAATAAACCTTACGTGAGTAAGGGTCGATCCCACGGAGATTGTTGGTATGAAGCAAGCAATGGTCATCTTGTAAATCTCAGTCAGGCAGATTCAAATGGTTATGGATGATATATGAATAAAGCATAAAGATAGAAATACTTATGTAATTCATTGGTGAGAATTTCAGATCAGCGTATGGAGATGCTTTGTCCCTTCCGTCTCTTTGCTTTCCTACTGTCTTTATCCAATCCTTCTTACTCCTTTCCATGGCAAGCTGTATGTTGGGCATCACCGTTGTCAGTGGCTACAGTCCCGTCCTCTCAGTGAAAATGTTCAACGCACCCTGTCATGGCACGGCTAATTATCTGTCGGTTCTCAATCAAGTTGGAATAGAATCCAATGATTCTTTTGCGTCTGTCACTAACGCCCAGCCTTCAGGAGTTTGAAGCTCGTCACAGTCATTCAATCATTGAATCCTACTCAGAATACCACAGAAAAGGTTTAGACCTTCTGGATTCTCTTGAATGCCGCCACCAATTCTAGCTTATACCACGAAGATTCTGATTAAGGAATCCAAGAGATAAACATTCAAGCCTTGTTTGCTTGTAGAACGGGAGTGGTTGTCAGGCACGCGTTCATAAGTGAGAATGATGATGAGCGTCACATAATCATCACATTCATCATGTTCTTGGGTGCAAATGAATATCTTAGAACAAGAATAAGCTGAATTGAATAGAAGAACAATAGTAATTGCATTAATACTCGAGGTACAGCAGAGCTCCACACCTTAATCTATGGTGTGTAGAAACTCCATCGTTGAAAATACATAAGAACAAGGTCTAGGCATGGCCGTGAGGCCATCCCCTATGATCTAAGATAGCATAAAACTACTCAAAGATAGCTACCCAGATGATCTAAGAACTAGACATCCAAAGATGATCAAAAGATCTAAAATGATCCAAAGATGAGAATACAATAGCAAAAAGGTCCTATTTGTAGAGAACTAGTAGCTTAGGGTTTACAAAGATGAGTAAATGACATAAAAATCTACTTCCGGGCCCACTTGGTGTGTGCTTGGGCTGAGCATTGAAGCATTTTCGTGTAGAGACTTCTCTTGGAGTTAAACGCCAGCTTTTGTGCCAGTTTGGGCGTTTAACTCCCATTCTTGTGCCAGTTCCGGCGTTTAACGCCGGGCAGTTTTGAGCTGATTTGGAACGCCAGTTTGGGCCATCAAATCTCGGGCAAAGTATGAACTATTATACATTGCTGGAAAGCCCAGGATGTCTACTTTCCAACGCCGTTGAGAGAGCGCCAATTGGGCTTCTGTAGCTCCAGAAAATCTACTTTGAGTGCAGGGAGGTCAGAATCCAACAGCATCTGCAGTCCTTTTTAGTCTCTGAATCAGATTTTTGCTCAGGTCCCTCAATTTCAGCCAGAAAATACCTGAAATCACAGAAAAACACACAAACTCATAGTAAAGTCCAGAAAAGTAAATTTTAAATAAAAACTAATAAAAATATACTAGAAACTAACTAAAACATACTAAAAACATACTAATAACAATGCCAAAAAGCGTATAAATTATCCGCTCATCACAACACCAAACTTAAATTGTTGCTTGTCCCCAAGCAACTGAAAATCAAGTAAGATAAAGAGAAGAGAATATGCAATGAATTTCAAAAACATCTATGAAGATCAGTATTAATTAGATGAGCGGGGCTTTTAGCTTTTTGCCTCTGAATAGTTTTGGCATCTCACTCTATCCTTTGAAATTCAGAATGGTTGGCTTCTATAGGAACTCAGAATCCAGATAGTGTTATTGATTCTCCTAGTTAAGTATGATGATTCTTGAACACAGCTACTTTATGAGTCTTGGCCGTGGCCCAAAGCACTTTGTCTTCCAGTATTACCACCGGATACATACATGCCACAGACACATAATTGGGTGAACCTTTTCAGATTGTGACTCAGCTTTGCTAGAGTCCCCAATTAGAGGTGTCCAGGGTTCTTAAGCACACTCTTTTTGCCTTGGATCACAACTTTATTATTTTTTTCTTTTTCTTTCTCTTTTTTTTCGTTTTTCTCTCTTTTTTTTTCTCTTTTTTTTGTATTCACTGCTTTTTCTTGCTTCAAGAATCATTTTTATGATTTTTCAGATCCTCAGCAACATGTCTCCTTTTTCATCATTCTTTCAAGAGCCAACATTCATGAACCACAAATTCAAAAGACATATGCACTGTTCAAGCATACATTCAGAAAACAAAAGTATTGCCACCACATCAAAATAATTAATCTGTTATAAAATTTAAAATTCATGCAATTCTTCTCTTTTTCAATTAAGAACATTTTTCATTTAAGAAAGGTGATGGATTCATAGGACATTCATAACTTTAAGGCATAGACACTAAGACACTAATGATCATGTAATAAGACACAAACATGGATAAACATAAGCATAAAATTCGAAAAACAAGAAAATAAAGAACAAGAAAATTAAAGAACGGGTCCACCTTAGTAATGGCGGCTTGTTCTTCCTCTTGAAGATCTTATGGAGTGCTTGAGCTCCTCAATGTCTCTTCCTTGCCTTTGTTGCTCCTCTCTCATGATTCTTTGATCTTCTCTAATTTCATGGAGGAGGATGGAATGTTCTTGGTGCTCCACCCTTAGTTGTCCCATGTTGGAACTCAATTCTCCTAGGGGAGGTGTTGATTTGCTCCCAATAGTTTTGTGGAGGAAAGTGCATCCCTTGAGGCATCTCAGGGATTTCATGATGAGTGGGATCTCTTGTTTGCTCCATCCTTTTCTTAGTGATGGGCTTGTCCTCATCAATGGGGATGTCTCCCTCTATGTCAATTCCAACTGAATAATAGAGGTGACAAATGAGATGAGGAAAGGCTAACCTTGCCAAGGTAGAGGACTTGTCCGCCACCTTATAAAGTTCTTGGGCTATAACCTCATGAACTTCTACTTCCTCTCCAATCATGATGCTATGAATCATGATGGCCAGGTCTATAGTAACTTCGGACCGGTTGCTAGTGGGAATGATTGAGCGTTGGATAAACTCCAACCATCCCATAGCCACGGGCTTGAGGTCATGCCTTCTTAGTTGAACCGGCTTCCCTCTTGAATCTCTCTTCCATTGAGCGCCCTCTTCACAAATGTCTATGAGGACTTGGTCCAACCTTTGATCAAAGTTGACCCTTCTAGTGTAAGAGTGTTCATCTCCTTGCATCATGGGCAAGTTGAATGCCAACCTTACATTTTCCGAACTAAAATCTAAGTATTTTCCCCGAACCATTGTAAGCCAATTCTTTGGGTCCGGGTTCACACTTTGATCATGGTTCTTGGTGATCCATGCATTGGCATAGCACTCTTGAACCATTAAGATTCCAACTTGTTGAATAGGGTTGGTAAGAACTTCCCAACCTCTTCTTTGGATCTCATGTCGGATCTCCGGATATTCACTCTTTTTGAGTTTGAAAGGGACCTCGGGGATCACCTTCTTCAAGGCCACAACTTCATAGAAGTGGTCTTGATGCACCCTTGAGATGAATCTCTCCATCTCCCATGACTCGGAGGTGGAAGCTTTTGCCTTTCCTTTCCTCTTTCTAGAGGTTTCTCCGGCCTTGGATGCCATAAATGGTTATGGAAAAACAAAAAGCAATGCTTTTACCACACCAAACTTAAAATTTTGCTCGTCCTCGAGTAAAAGAAGAAAGAAGAGAGTAGAAGAAGAAGAAATAGAGGAGATAGAGATGGCTTTGTGGTTCGGCCAAAGGGGGAGAAGTAGTGTTTAGGGTGTGTGAAAATGAAGGAGTGAAGATGGGTTTATATAAAGGATGGATGTGAGTGGTGAAGAGAAAGATGGGATTTGATAGGTGAGGGGTTTTTGGGGAAGAGTGGTTGAGGTGATTGGTAAATGGGTGAAGAAGAAGGGAGAGGGTGGTGGGTTAGGTGGGGATCCTGTAGGGTCCACAGATCCTGATGTGTCAAGGAAAATTCATCCCTGCACCAAGTGGCGAGCAAAAATGCCCTTCATGCCAATTCTGGCGTTAAATGCCGGGCTAGTGCCCATTTCTGGCGTTTAACGCCAACTTCTTGCCCTTTCCTGGCGTTTAACACCAGTCTGGTTCCCCTTTCTGGCGTTAAACGCCCAGAATGGTGCCAGACTGGGCGTTAAACGCCCATTTGCTGCCCTTACTGGCGTTTAAACGCCAGTAAGATCTTCCTCCAGGGTGTGCTATTTTTCTTCCTGTTTTTCATTCTATTTTTGCTTTTTCAATTGATTTTGTGACTTCCCATGATCATCAACCTACAGAAAACATGAAATAACAAAGGAAAATAGATTAAACATAACATTGGGTTGCCTCCCAACAAGCACTTCTTTAATGTCAGTAGCTTGACAGTGGGCTCTCATGGAGCCTCACAGATACTCAGAGCAATGTTGGAATCTCCCAACACCAAACTTAGAGTTTGAATGTGGGGGTTCAACACCAAACTTAGAATTTGGTTGTGGCCTCCCAACACCAAACTTAGAGTTTGACTGTGGGGGCTCTGTTTGACTCTGTTTTGAGAGAAGCTCTTCATGCTTCCTCTCCATGGTGACAGAGGGATATCCTTGAGCCTTAAACACAAAGGATTCTTCATTCACTTGAATGATCAATTCTCTTCTGTCCACATCAATCACAGCCTTTGCTGTGGCTAGGAAGGGTCTGCCAAGGATGATGGATTCATCCATGCACTTCCTAATCTCTAGGACTATGAAATCAGCAGGGATGTAATGGTCTTCAATCTTTACCAGAACATCTTCTACAAGTCCATAAGCTTGTTTTCTTGAATTGTCTGCCATCTCTAGTGAGATTCTTGCAGCTTGTACCTCAAAGATCCCTAGCTTCTCCATTACAGAGAGAGGCATGAGGTTTATGCTTGACCCTAAGTCACACAGAGCCTTCTTAAAGGTCATGGTGCCTATGGTACAAGGTATTGAGAACTTCCCAGGGTCCTGTCTCTTTTGAGGTAATCTCTGCCTAGACAAGTCATCCAGTTCTTTGGTGAGCAAAGGGGGTTCATCCTCCCAAGTCTCATTACTAAATAACTTGTCATTTAGCTTCATGATTACTCCAAGGTATTTAGCAACTTGCTCTTCAGTGACATACTCATCCTCTTCAGAGGAAGAATACTCATCAGAGCTCATGAATGGCAGAAGTAAATCTAATGGAATCTCTATAGTCTCAGTGTGAGCCTCAGATTCCCATGGTTCCTCATTGGAGACCAGTGGACGTTCATTGAGGTCTTCCTCAGTGGCGTTCATTGCCTCTTCCTCCTCTCCTAGTTCGGCCATGTGGATCATGTTAATGGCCTTGCATTCTCCTTTAGGATTCTCTTTTGTACTGCTTGGAAGAGTACTAGGAGGGAGTTCAGTAATTTTCTTGCTCAGCTGTCCCACTTGTGCCTCCAAGTTTCTGATGGAGGACCTTGTTTCAGTCATGAAACTTTGAGTGGTTTTAATTAGATCAGAGACCATGGTTGCTAAGTCAGAGTGGCTTTGCTTAGAATTCTCTGTCTGTTGCTGAGAAGATGATGGAAAAGGTTTGCCATTGCTAAACCTGTTTCTTCCACTATTATTGTTGTTGAAACCTTGTTGGGGTCTCTGTTGATCCTTCCATGAGAGATTTGGATGATTTCTCCATGAAGAATTATAGGTGTTTCCATAGGGTTCTCCCATGTAATTCACCTCTTCCATTGAAGGGTTCTCAGGATCATAAGCTTCTTCTTCAGATGAAGCATCCTTAGTACTGCATGGTGCATTTTGCATTCCAGACAGACTTTGAGAAATCAAATTGACTTGCTGAGTCAATATTTTATTTTGAGCCAGTATGGCATTCAGAGTATCAATCTCAAGAACTCCTTTCTTCTGATTTGTCCCATTGTTCACAGGATTCCTTTCAGAAGTGTACATGAATTGGTTATTTGTAACCATTTCAATTAGTTCTTGAGCTTCTGTAGGCGTCTTCTTCAGATGAAGAGATCCTCCAGCAGAGCTATCCAAATATATCTTGGACAGTTCAGACAGACCATCATAGAAGATACCTATGATGCTCCATTCAGAAAGCATGTCAGAGGGACACTTTCTGATCAATTGTTTGTATCTTTCCCAAGCTTCATAGAGGGATTCACCTTCCTTCTGTCTGAAGGTTTGGACTTTCACTCTAAGCTTACTCAATTTTTGAGGTGGAAAGAACTTTGCCAAGAAGGCATTGACTAGCTTTTTCCAAGAGTTCAGGCTTTCTTTAGGTTGTGAGTCCAACCATATCCTAGCTCTATCTCTTACAGCAAAAGGGAATAGCATAAGTCTGTAGACCTCAGGGTCAACCCCATTAGTCTTGACAGCGTCACAGATTTGCAAGAATTCAGGTAAGAATTGATGAGGATCTTCCAATGGAAGTCCATGGAACTTGCAATTCTGTTGCATTAGAGAAACTAATTGAGGCTTAAGCTCAAAGTTGTTTGCTCCAATGGTAGGGATAGAGATGCTTCTCCCATAGAAGTTAGGAGTAGGTGCAGTAAAGTCACCCAGCACCTTCCTCGCATTGTTGGCATTGTTGTTGTTTTCGGCTGCCATGGGTTCTTCTTCTTTGAAGATTTCTGTTAGGTCCTCTACAGAGAGTTGTGCCTTAGCTTCTCTTAGCTTTCGCTTCAAGGTCCTTTCAGGTTTAGGGTCAGCCTCAACAAAAATGCTTTTGTCTTTGCTCCTGCTCATATGAAAGAGAAGAGAACAAGAAAGTATGGAATCCTCTATGTCACAGTATAGAGATTCCTTGAGGTGTCAGAGGAAAAGAAAAATAGAAGGAGAGATAGAAGAATTCGAACTTATCAAAAGAGATGGAGTTCGAATTGTTCCTTGAGGAATAGTGTTAGTCCATAAATAGAAGGATGTGAAAAGAGGGGAAGAAATTTTTGAAAATAAATTAAAAACATTTTAAAAACATTTTGAAAAACACTAATTGATTTTCGAAAACCAAGAGTGGAAAAGAAATCAAGTGATTTTTGAAAAAGATTTTGAAATTAGAAATAAAAAAGATATGATTGAAAACTATTTTGAAAAAGATATGATTAAAAAGATATGATTGAAAAGTTATGGTTTTAAAAAGATGTGATTGAGAAGATATGATTTGAAAAGTAATTTAAAAAGATTTGATTTTAAAAATTAATGACTTGGCTAACAAGAAAAGATATGATTCAAACATTAAACCTTTCTCAACAGAAAAGGCAACATACTTGAAATGTTGAATCAAATCATTAACTGATAGCAAGTATTTTTTAAAATGGAAAGAAATTGATTTTCAAAAAGATTTGATTGAAAAGATATGATTTGAAAAAGATTTAATTTTGAAAAATTTTGAAAACTTAAAAAAATTTGAATTGAGAACAGAATCTTCCCTCTTGTGCCATCCTGGCGTTAAACGCCCAGAATGGTATCCATTCTGGCGTTTAACGCCCAAAGCTCTACCCTTTTAGGCGTTAAACGCCCAGCCAGGCACCCTGGCTGGCGTTTAAACGCCAGTTTGCCTTCCTCACTGGGCGTTTTGAACGCCCAGCTTTTTCTGTATAATTCCTCTGCTGTATGTTCTGAATCTTCAATTCTCTGTATTATTGACTTGAAAAGACACAAATAAAAATTTTTTTTGGATTTTTAATAATGAGGAATAATCAAAATGCAACTAGAATCAAATAACAATGCATGCTAGACACCAAACTTAGCAGTTTGTATACCATTGACACAAAAAAAATGAGAATGCACATGAGAAACACAACAAAACACTCAAGTTAAGAGAATTCAAAGATCAGAGCAAGGAAATCATCAAGAACATCTTGAAGATCACTTAAGACACATGAATGAATGCAAGAAGAACAGAAACATGCAATTGACACCAAACTTAACATGAGACACTAGACTCAACAAGAAACATACAATATTTTTGGTTTTTATAATTTTGTAATTTTTTTTGGATTTTTCGAAAATTAAGTGGAAAAGAAAATAAAGATATCAAAATTCTTAATGAGAATTCCAAGAATCATGCAATGTTAGTTTAAAGCTTTAGTCTAAAGAAATTAGACATGGCTAGCTAAGCTTCAGCAGGACATTACATTCAAGAGCTAAATTGATGAGAATCAATCAGCTTTGGTGATGATAAGAACATCACCTTAAAACACTAGAATTCATTCTTAAGAACTCTGAAGAAAACAATGCCTAATCTAAGCAACAAGATGAACCGTCAGTTGTCCAAACTCAAACAATCCCTGGCAACGGCGCCAAAAACTTGATGCACGAAATTGTGATCATCAATGGCGCCATCAACATGGTACGCTCAATTGAAATCTCAACTCTTTATCACAACTTCGCACAACTAACCAGCAAGTGCACTGGGTCGTCCAAGTAATAAACCTTACGCGAGTAAGGGTTGATCCCATGGAGATTGTTGGTATGAAGCAAGCTATGGTCATCTTGTAAATCTCAATCAGGCAGATTCAAATGGTTATGGATGATATATGAATAAAGCATAAAGATATAAATACTTATGTAATTCATTGGTGAGAATTTCAGATAAGCGTATGGAGATGCTTTGTCCCTTCCGTCTTTTTGCTTTCCTACTGTCTTCATCCAATCCTTCTTACTCCTTTCCATGGCAAGCTGTATGTTGGGCATCACCGTTGTCAGTGGCTACAGTCCCGTCCTCTCAGTGAAAATGTTCAACGCACCCTGTCACGGCACGGCTAATCATCTGTCAGTTCTCAATCAGGTTGGAATAGAATCCATTGATTCTTTTGCGTCTGTCACTAACGCCTAGCCTTCAGGAGTTTGAAGCTCGTCACAGTCATTCAATCATTGAATCCTACTCAGAATACCACAGAAAAGGTTTAGACCTTCCGGATTCTCTTGAATGCCACCACCAATTCTAGCTTATACCACGAAGATTCTGATTAAGGAATCCAAGAGATAAACATTCAAGCCTTGTTTGCTTGTAGAACGGGAGTGATTGTCAGGCACGCGTTCATAAGTGAGAATGATGATGAGCGTCACATAATCATCACATTCATCATGTTCTTGGGTGCAAATGAATATCTTAGAACAAGAATAAGCTGAATTGAATAGAAAAACAATAGTAATTGCATTAATACTCGAGGTACAGCAGAGCTCCACACCTTAATCTATGGTGTGTAGAAACTCCATCGTTGAAAATACATAAGAACAAGGTCTAGGCATGGCCGTGAGGCCAGCCCCCATGATCTAAGATAGCATAAAACTACTCAAAGATACCTACCCAGATGATCTAAGAACTAGACGTCCAAAGATGATCAAAAGATCTAAAATGATCCAAAGATGAGAATACAATAGCAAAAAGGTCCTATTTGTAGAGAACTAGTAGCTTAGGGTTTACAAAGATGAGTAAATGACATAAAAATCCACTTCGGGCCCACTTGGTGTGTGCTTGGGCTGAGCATTGAAGCATTTTTGTGTAGAGACTTCTCTTGGAGTTAAACGCCAGCTTTTGTGCCAGTTTTGGCGTTTAACTCCCATTCTTGTGCCAGTTCCGGCGTTTAACGCCGGACAGTTTTGAGCTGATTTGGAACGCCAGTTTGGGCCATCAAATCTCGGGCAAAGTATGAACTATTATATATTGCTGGAAAGTCCAGGATGTCTACTTTTCAATGCCGTTGAGAGCGTACCAATTGGGTATTTGTAGCTCCAGAAAATCCACTTTGAGTGTAGGGAGGTCAGAATCCAACAGCATCTGCAGTCCTTTTTAGTATCTGAATCAGATTTTTGCTCAGGTCCCTCAATTTCAGCCAGAAAATACCTGAAATCACAGAAAAACACACAAACTCATAGTAAAGTCTAGAAAAGTGAATTTTAACTAAAAACTAATAAAAATATACTAGAAACTAACTAAAACATACTAAAAACATACTAAAAACAATGCCAAAAAGCGTATAAATTATCCGCTCATCAAAGGGATTAGGAACCAACTCTTACTACTAAAGAAATAGAATGAACATACCAAGAGAATAGAATTGAAAATTTGTTTGTTCTCATTTAAAAGGATTGCAACTTTTCAAATAGTTTATGCATGTCAACCACTTTTATAAATGAGTAGAAGTTGAGGCAAAAAAGTATTTACCTCATCCATAACATGATTAGTTCCCATCAGTTTGAATCATGGCAACAAAGGCAACATCAACACATATATAATCTAAACTAGGACAAAATCCTAAAAACATGAGAAAAAATATTATAGTGAAAATTTATGCCCATTGAAGCAAGCTTGTTCCCTGAGAATTTCATTCAAACTGGCCTTGAACTACAAAATATGATAGTCCTCTCAATCAATCTCATGGGAATCTAATAGAAAGATAAAGGTAAGAGGAAGAAGTTAAACTTTGAATAACATTGTTATCCTGGTCAATTTTTTCCAATGCATGAATGCAAAATGCAGCTGTTTTGCCTGTCCCATTTTTAGCCCTTGCAAGAATGTCACTAACAGTAAGAGCAATTGGAATGCTTTTTTCTTGGATACGAGAAGGCCTTTCAAAACCCTTCTCATATATTCCCATGAGCAACTCGCTTCAAAAAATAATCCTCAAATTCATTTCTTTTAGCTGCTGTCACATTCTGGGAAATAAAATTAAAACAGATTTGTTCCGAGGGTTACCTGAAACTGTGGGTGGATCTCGGACGAGATCTTCTGTGCTGGTCGGGGCTATTGTGTCCGACTTGGTGATGGTGCTGATCCTTCGTCCCCAGAGGGTAGGGGGTACCTGCAAGGGACTCCGATGCTTAAGTTAGCAAGGGTATTAAGCAGGTATTGAGTAGAATCAGAGTATGAGTTATACCTGGGTGCTCCAGTGTATTTATAATGGCGTAGAATGACCTTCTTAAATAAGATAAGTTAGTTATCTTATCTTATCTTTATCCTATCTTCAAGTGAGGTCATCTTATCTTTAAGGGAACCGCCCTTCTCTCTGTAGGCTTGGGCTCCCTTAGGATTTGGGGCATGTTCCTCTATTTGGGCCCTTCTTTGGGCTTGGCTGGTGACTTGGCCGAGCTCTTAAGAAAGAGGTCGGGTTGTCCTGACCTGAAGAGGTCGGTCGCTTTGTTTGTAGAACATCCCGGGTCAGCCAGCTCGACCCAGGGTATGAACAGTGCCTCTGCTTGAGCTCGGTCTTTATCTGGAGGTTGAGTTTTGGACTTCGAGCCTGCTCAGGAAAAGCCGAACTCGAGCATTTTGTTGCTTTTATCTTTGTAGAGCTCCTTTTTGAATGCGGAACGTTTCTGTTCTTTTTTTTAAAAGCGCGCATTTTTGCTTTTGGCGCTCCCGCTTTGGAAACGTGTGAGGGTTTAACACCCTCATTAATTGGCTTTTAATGCCCCATTTCTCTTGGTTCTTTTATTCAAATTTTGTATCGAAGAGATGGTTTTCTTTTTCCTGTAACTTCCCTTCTTTTTCGCCGTTTTCTATCCTGCCTTTCTCATCTTCTTTTTGTGACGTTTTTAGCATTCACTAGTGCTTTTGCTTCGTGGTCGAGCCTTGCCGCTTTGCTTTGCTTTTCGGCTTTTTCCTTCAAATCTTTCCTCCTTCTTCCAGGTTAGTTTTGCTTTCTCTTCACCTTTTATTTCTGTTACTTTGTTTTTGATCCTTTTGATGACGCTTTGATTTTGTACGTTGGAAAGCTTGAACCTTTTCCTTGTTTCTGTTCTTGCTTTGGAATAAAGTTTTGATTTTGCCTTTATCTATGTTGGAAAGCTTGAATTTTTTCATATTGCGATGCTTGACTGCCGCTGTGATGTACGTGTTCTGGTCTTCTTTTCACTCTTCCGTGTAATGTCTCTAGGGTTTTTGCATGTTGCCGCCGCTTGAAAAAGGTTCCTCCTTTAGTAGGTTTAGGTTCTGTTGGTAGTTTTTCTTTTGATGAAGACGATGTTTTGATGTTTTCTGATGAAGACGATGTTTTGATGATTTCTGCTTCGGGCATTGTTTCTGGCTTGAAAGGAAGGGGTTGTTGCTGGGGTGTGGACTTTGTAAATCTTCTTGGGTTCTTGTACTGTGGCTGCCCCCAAATGGTGCCCCAGGATTTTTAGTGTAAGTCCTGGGGACTCCTTTTGTTGCTTGTAATGTGCTGGGTTGTGCAGTCGAGTTGTTTTGCTGCTGTCCGAGATGTGTTTTAGTAATCCGATATTCTTTACTTTATTATAGGACTAGTTGGTCTTATGGCTTCTCGCAAGAATATTGTTGAGACGTCTTCCCAAGTCCCTGAGGGCCTGGCCGATTGGGTGGATTCCATGGTTCTTCTATGTCTTTCAGTGGTGGATTCCGACTTCTGTAGAGAGCTGTGAAAACACCATAGGATTTGTGGTAGTGGTGCCCAGGAAGGGAATTACGAACTGGTACCTTGATTCCAATGAGATAGTTTGTTTTCCGACTTCAGTCGAGGGGGAGCGTCCCTATTTTTATGCTTATGAATACTTCTTTAGTCTGTTGGATATTACTTTTCCTTTTTCTGCTTTTGAGACCAACTTGTTGTGGTCTTGTAACATTGCTCCATCCCAGCTTCATCCTAATTCGTGGGGTTTTATAAAAATTTTTCAGCTGCTGTGTCAAGAGTTAGGCATCAAGCCTTCTCTAACTCTTTTCCTCTATTTGTTTGTTTCGGCCAAGCCTGGGGCCTTTTCAAAACAGAAAGCTTCTTGGGTTTCCTTTAGATCTGCTTAAGGGCACAAAGTCTTTGCCATGTATGACGAGTCCTTTAAGGACTTTAAAAACTATTTCTTTAAAGTTCGAGCTGTTGAGGGGGTTTGCCCTTTTTTTCTTGATGAAAATGATGAACCTGCTTTTCCTCTTGAGTGGAAAAAGAATGTCATGGTGTCTCGGTATACTTGGGAGATGTTGGGCGAGGTCGAACAGGCCTTTGTGAGTGTATTGGAGGATATTTGGGGGGAGCCTCTGCATCTGGATACTAAGAAATTTCTGGGGGACCCATCTTTGGTCCGAAATGTGTTGGGTACTGACTAATGTGTTTTCATTTTATTCTATTTTACCCCTGTGATCCATGACATTTGTTTGTTGATTCTGTCTTTTCTGTTTTTCAGAAATATCGAAAAACAACGACTCCATGAAGGCTTTCAAAAAAGCCAGGAAGGCAACCGCTGCACAAAACATCTCGGTCAAGGCGGCTGGGGAGGGGTCTTCTCAAACCATCATGAAACTGCCCGTGCTGAGTTCCCCTGGGCCGAGGAGGGTGATGCCTACTCCTCGGGTTCGCCTGGCAGATCCTCCGCAAACTTCTACTGCTTCTTCTGGTGCTCCTTCCTCGAAAAAGCAGAAAACATCCGAGCCCTTTAACTTGGATGCCCCAAATTTTGATGCTGTTGAGTTTGTCGACCAGCAAATTGCCCCTTATGGTGCGCTTTCCATGGATGATGTGTCCATTCTTCAGCACCTAGATTTCATCACCAGAAATAGTGTGAAGATGGCACATATGGGTGCGGCTATTTTCCGAACTGCTCAGGGTATCCCGATTCATGCTAGGAAATCCTTCATGGAGGAGGCTAAATCAGAGTTTGATCGGATCAAGGGTCTGAAGGAGGAGTTAGAGGTGAAGTTGGCGAAGGTAGAAAAGGAATTGGAGGGTGAGAAGGCTAGCTCTATCACCTTGGCGGCTTCCTTGAAGTTGGTTGAGGACATGGCATTGAAGCACAAGGATAGCTATGTCTCAGCTTATAGGGAGTTGGTGCATCTCCGAGATGACTTGGAAACTGCTCGGGTTGATTATGCCGAGCTCCAGGGTCACCTTGTAGGCAGCGTGACTGCCGCCTATAAGAACCTAAGGGAGCAGGTCCAGATTATTGCCCCTGATGCCGACTTGACTCTCTTTAGTCTTGATAACGTAGTAAAGGATGGCAAGATTGTCCCAGATGATCCTGATGATGACGTTGAGCCTCTTCCTGTGCTTCTCTTAAAGCTTCTGCTATGCCGGTCTCTTCAGCCCCCTTGACCGAAGTTGAGCCAGATCCCGATTGTCAGATCTTGAGTCGAGGCAACGGGACGGTGGATGTGGTGCCTCTCCAGACTCGTCCTCCTTCACCTCATGTTGATGCCGCTAGTGAGGGACTTCTGAATTCTCTTTAATTATCCTTGGTATATTTTGGCATAGCCCGGCCTGTGGGCTTTTGAACTTTTTATTTTGTAAAGCATGCTTCTGACTTTGGTACTTCTTTAGTTGCTTTGCTTAGCAACTTTATTTTCGTTAAACAAAATAGTCTCCGAACTCTTGGGGCTGACTCTGATGGCTTCTTGAATTTGTTCATTACTGCGACTTGTGTTTGGATTGGACCTTTTTGCTTTATGTTTGTAGCCCGACTTCTGTCAAGGCTGAGTCCACTGATGAGCGGATAATTTATACACTTTTTGGCATTGTTTTTAGTATGTTTTTGATATGATCTAGTTAGTTTTTAGTATATTTTTATTAGTTTTTAGCTAAAATTCACTTTTCTGGACTTTACTATGAGTTTGTGTGTTTTTCTGTGATTTCAGGTATTTTCTGGCTGAAATTGAGGGACCTGAGCAAAAATCTGATTCAGAGACTAAAAAGGACTGCAGATGCTGTTGGATTCTGACCTCCCTGCACTCGAAGTGGATTTTCTGGAGCTACAGAAGCCCAATTGGCGCGCTCTCAACGGCGTTGGAAATTAGACATCCTGGGCTTTCCAGCAATATATGATAGTCCATACTTTGCCCAAGATTTGATGGCCCAAACTGGCGTTCAAAGTCACCTCAAGAAATTCCAGCGTTAAACGCCGGAACTGGCACCCAAATGGGAGTTAAACGCCCAAACTGGCATAAAAGCTGGCGTTTAACTCCAAGAAGAGTCTCTACACGAAAATGCTTCATTGCTCAGCCCAAGCACACACCAAGTGGGCCCGGAAGTGGATTTTTATGTCATTTACTCATCTCTGTACACCCTAGGCTACTAGTTTTCTATAAGTAGGACCTTTTACTATTGTATTGAGATATCTGGGTAGCTACCTTCGTGTTTTATGCTATCTTAGATCATTGGGAGGCTGGCCATTCGGCCATGCCTAGACCTTGTTCTTATGTATTTTCAACGGTGGAGTTTCTACACACCATAGATTAAGGTGTGGAGCTCTGCTGTACCTCGAGTATTAATGCAATTACTATTGTTCTTCTATTCAATTCCGCTTGTTCTTTGTCCAAGATATCACTTGTTCTTCAACTTGATAAATGTGATGATCAGTGACACTCATCACCATTCTCACCTATGAACAAGGTGACTGACAACCATTCTTGTTCTACAAGCATCCGAGGCTTAGTGAATATCTCTTGGATTCCTGATAACACGATGCATGGTTGATCGCCTGACAACCGAGTGCTCGCCTGACAAACGAGCCAGCCATTCCGTGAGATCAGAGTCTTCGTGGTATAGGCAAGAACTGATGGCGGCATTCAAGAGAATCCGGAAGGTCTAACCTTGTCTGTGGTATTCTGAGTAGGATTCAATGATTGAATGACTGTGACGTGCTTCAAACTCCTAGCAGGCGGGGCGTTAGTGACAGATGCAAAAGTATCGATGGATATTATTCTGGCCTGACCGAGAACCGACAGCTGAATTCCGCTATGCTGTGACAGAGCATATGCAATCGCTTTCACTGAGAGGATGGGAGGTAGCCATTGACAACGGTGAAACCCTACACGAGCTTGCCATGGAAAGGAGTAAGAAGGATTGGATGAAGACAGTAGGAAAGCAGAGAGACGGAAGGGAAGGCATCTTCATGCGCTTATCTGAAGTTCCTACCAATGGATTACATAAGTATCTCTATCTTTATCTTATATGTTATTTTCGTTCATCACCATTATACATTTGAGTCTGCCTGACTAAGATTTGCAAGATGACCATAGCTTGCTTCAATACTAACAATCTCCGTGGGATCGACCCTTACTCGCGTAAGGTTTATTACTTGGACGACCCAGTGCACTTGCTGGTTAGTTGTGCGAAGTTGTGTAATGCCATGGAATTGAGCTACCAAGTTTTTGGAGTTCATGACCGGGGATTATGAGAGTTGTGAAAAAGTATTGTTCACAATTTCGCGCACCAAGTTTTTGGCGCCGTTGCCGGGGATTGTTCAAGTTTTGAGCAAGCTTTTTGTCCGGTAACATCAGTGCCAAGATCCGGCAACAAGCACCAAGTTTTTGGCGCCGTTGCCGAGGATTGTTCAGTTTGGACAACTGACGGTTTATCTTGTTGCTTAGATTAGGTATTTTTTTTTCGAAATTCTTGAAGATGAATTCTAGAGTTTCATGATGATTTGTTGAAGTCTGGCTGGCTGAGAAGCCATGTCTAATCTCATTGGACCGAGGTTTCAACTTATCATCACAAGAGCTTGTTGATTTTTATCAATCTTGCTTTTGGAGCAGTGATCTGCTAAGGCTTGGCTGGCCTTTGGCCATGTCTAGTGTTTTGGACCGAAGCTTTCTTTGAAAGCTTGGCTGGCTGTGAAGCCATGTCTAATTCCTGGACCGGAGTCTTAGACTAGCATTGCACTGATTCCTGAAATTCTCATTAAGAATTTTGATACCTTTTTCCACTTAATTTTCGAAAAACACAAAAAAATCAAAAAAATCATAAAACCCAAAAATTTCTTGTTTGAGTCTAGTGTCTCATCTTAAGTTTGGTGTCAATTGCATGCATTCATTCATATGTCTTAAGGATCTTCAAATAATTCTTGATGATTTCTTACTCTGATCTTTGAATTCTTTTGACTTGAGTGTTTATGTGTCTCATATAGTGTCAGTAGTATACAAACTGCTAAGTTTGGTGTCTTGCATGCATTGTTATTTGATTCTTGTTGCATTTTGATTATTAAAAATCCAAAAATATTTTTTAAGTTGTGTCTTTTCAAGTCAATAATACAAAGAATTGAAGATTCTGAACATGCTACAGAGGAATTATACAGAAAAAGTTGGGCGTTCAAAACACCCAGTGAAGAAGGACAGACTGGCGTTTAAACGCCAGCCAGGGTACCTGGTTGGGCGTTTAACGCCCAAAAAGGGTGCATTTTGGGCGTTAAACGCCAGAATGGATACCATTCTGGGCGTTTAACGCCAGGATGGCAAAGGGGGAAGATTTTGTTTTTCAAATCAATTTTTTTTCAAGTTTTCAAAGTTTTTCAAAATCAAATCTTTTTCAAATCATATCCTTTCAATCAAATGTTTTCAAAATCAATTTCTTTCCTTTTTCAAAGATACTTGCTAACAATTAATGATTTGATTGAAAATCTCAAGTATATTGCATTTTCTGTTGAGAAAGGTTTAATGTTTGAATCATATCTTTTCTTGTTAGGCAAGTAATTAATCAAATCTTTTTAAAATTGTTTTCAAATCAAATCTTTTTAAAATTATTTTCAAATCATATCTTCTCAATCACATCTTTTTCAAAATAAGTTTTCAATCAAATCTTTTTAATTTCTAATTTCAAAATCTTTTTCAAAAATCACTTGATTTCTTTTCCACTTTGAATTTTCGAAAATTATCAATCAGTTTTTCAAAATGTTTTCAAACTTTTTAATTTAATTTTTGAAAATTCTCTTCCCTCCTTCCCACATCCTTCTATTTATGGAGTACTACTCCTTCTTAATGCACAACTCGAACTCTATCTAATCAAGTTCGAATTCTTCTATCTCCTTCTTCTATTTTTCTTTTCCTCTGACACCTCAAGGAATCTCTATACTGTGACATAGAGGATTCCACATTTTCTTGTTCTCTTCTCTTTCATATGAGCAGGAGCAAAGACAAAGGCATTCTTGTTGAAGCTGACCCTGAACCTGAAAGGACCTTAAAGCGAAAGCTAAGAGAAGCTAAGGCACAACTCTCTGTACAGGACCTGACCGAATTCTTCAAGGAAGAAGAAGACATGGCAGCCGAAAACAACAACAATGCCAACAATGCAAGGAAGGTGCTGGGTGACTTTACTGCACCTACTCCCGACTTCTATGGGAGAAGCATCTCTATCCCTGCCATTGGAGCAAACAACTTTGAGCTTAAGCCTCAATTAGTTTCTCTAATGCAACAGAATTGCAAGTTCCATGGACTTCCAATGGAAGATCCTCATCAGTTTTTAGCTGAGTTCTTGCAAATCTGTGACACAGTCAAGACTAATGGGGTTGACCCTGAGGTCTACAGACTGATGCTATTCCCTTTTGCTGTAAGAGACAGAGCTAGAATATGGTTGGACTCACAACCTAAAGATAGCCTGGACTCTTGGGAAAAGCTAGTCAATGCCTTCTTGGCAAAGTTCTTTCCACCTCAAAAATGGAGTAAGCTTAGAGTGAAAGTCCAAACCTTTAGACAGAAGGATGGAGAATCCCTCTATGAAGCTTGGGAAAGATACAAACAATTAATCAGAAAATGTCCCTCAGACATGCTTTCTGAATGAAGCATCATAGGTATTTTCTATGATGGTCTCTCTGAACTATCCAAGATGTCTTTGGATAGCTCTGCTGGAGGATCTCTTCATCTGAAGAAGACGCCTACAGAGGCTCAGGAACTAATTGAGATGGTTGCAAATAACCAATTCATGTACACTTCTGAAAGGAATCCTGTGAACAATGGGACTAATCAGAAGAAAGGAGTTCTTGAGATTGACACTCTGAATGCCATTTTGGCTCAGAATAAAATATTGACTCAACAAGTCAATTTGATTTCTCAAAGTCTGTCTGGAATGCAAAATGCACCTGGCAGTACTAAGGATGCTTCATCTGAGGAAGAAGCTTATGATCCTGAGAACCCTTCAATGGAAGAGGTGAATTACCTAGGAGAACCCTATGGAAACACCTATAATTCTTCATGGAGAAATCACCCAAATTTCTCATGGAAAAACCAAGAGAGACCTCAACAAGGTTTCAATAACAATAATGGTGGAAGAAACAGGTTTAGCAATGGCAAGCCTTTTCCATCATCTTCTCAGCAACAGACAGAGAATTCTAAGCAGAACCCCTCTGACTTAGCAACCATGGTCTCTGATCTAATCAAAACCACTCAAAGTTTCATGACTGAAACAAGGTCCTCCATTAGGAATTTGGAGGCACAAGTGGGACAGCTGAGCAAGAAAGTTACTGAACTCCCTCCTAGTACTCTCCCAAGTAATACAGAGGAAAATCCAAAAGGAGAGTGCAAAGCCATAACCATGGCCGAATATGGAGAGGAAAGAGAGGAGGTGGACGCCACTGAGGAAGACCTCAATGGGCGTGCACCAACCTCCTCTGATTTCCCCAATGAGGAACCATGGAAATCTGAGGCTCAAAATGAGACCATAGAGATTCCATTGGACTTACTTCTGCCTTTCATGAGCTCTGATGAGTATTCTTCCTCTGAAGAGGATGAGTATGTCACTGAAGAGCAAGTTGCTAAATACCTTGGAGCAATCATGAAGCTAAATGACAAGTTATTTAGAAATGAGACTTGGGAAGATGAACCTCCTTTGCTCACCAGAGAACTGGATGACTTGTCTAGGCAGAAATTACCTCAAAAGAGACAAGATCCTGGGAAGTTTTCCATACCTTGTACCATAGGCACCATGACCTTCAAGAAGGCCCTGTGTGACTTAGGGTCAAGTGTGAACCTCATGCCTCTCTCTGTAATGGAGAAGTTGGGGATCTTTGAGGTACAAGCTGCAAGAATCTCATTAGAGATGGCAGACAATTCAAGAAAACAAGCTCATGGACTTGTAGAGAATGTTTTGGTAAAAGTTGAAGACCATTACATCCCTACTGATTTCATAGTCCTAGAGACTGGGAAGTGCATGGATGAATCCATCATCCTTGGCAGACCCTTCCTAGCCACAGCAAAGGCTGTGATTGATGTTGATAGAGGTGAACTGATCATTCAAGTGAATGAAAAATCCTTGGTGTTTAAGGCTCAAGGATATCCCTCTGTCACCATGGAGAAGAAGCATGAAGAGCTTCTCTCAAATCAGAGACAAGCAGAGCCCCCACAGTCAAACTCTAAGTTTGGTGTTGGGAGGCCACAACCAAACTCTAAGTTTGATATTGAACCCCCACATTCAAACTTTAAGTTTGGTGTTGGGAGGTTCCAACATTGCTCTGAGTATCTGTGAGGCTCCATGAGAGCTCTCTGTCAAGCTATTGACATTAAAGAAGCGCTTGTTGGGAGGCAACCCAATGATTATACTTTATATATTTTCTTTTGTTATTTTATGTTTTTTGTAGGTTGATGATCATAAGAAGTCACAAAATCCATTGAAAAAGCAAAAACAAAATGAAAAACAGGAAGAAAAATAGCACACCCTGGAGGAAGAATTCACTGGCGTTTAAACGCCAGTGAGGCTAGCAGTTGGGCGTTTAATGCCCAGTCTGGCACCCTTCTGGGCGTTTAACGCCAGAAAGGGGCACCAGACTGGCGTTAAACGCCAGAAAAGGGCAAGAACCTGGCGTTAAACGCCAGGAATGGGCACCAGCCCGGCGTTTAACGCCAGAAATGACTCAAAACGTGATTTTGAGCAACATTTGGTGCAGGGATGACTTTTCCTTGACACCACAGGATCTGTGGACCCCACAGGACCCCCACCAACCCCACCACCACCCTCTCTCTTCTTCCCCCATTCACCAATCACCTCAATACCTCTTCCCCAAAAACCCTTCACCTATCAAATCCCATCTTTCTCTTTACCACTCACATCCATCCTTTACAAAACCCCACCAACCTCACCCTTCAAATTCAAACCACTTTCCCTCCCAAACCCACCCATAATGGCCGAACTCCATCCCCCTTCTCTCCTATAAATACCCTTCTTCACTCCTTTATTTTTACACAACCTAAACACCACTTCTCCCCTTCTTTGGCCGAATACAAAGCCATCCCCTTCTCCCTCATTTCTTCTTCTTCTACTATCTTCTTTCTTCTTTTGCTCGAGGACGAGCAAACATTTTAAGTTTGGTGTGGTAAAAGCATTGCTTTTTGTTTTTCCATAACCATTTATGGCATCCAAGGCCGGAGAAACCTCTAAAAAGAGGAAAGGGAAGGCAAAAGCTTCCACCTCCGAGTCATGGGAGATGGAGAGATTCATCTCAAGGGTGCATCAAGACCACTTCTATGAAGTTGTGGCCTTGAAGAAGGTGATCCCTGAGGTCCCCTTTTCACTCAAAAAGGGTGAATATCCGGAGATCCGCCATGAGATCCGAAGAAGAGGTTGGGAAGTGCTTACCAACCCCATTCAACAAGTCGGAATCTTGATGGTTCAAGAGTTCTATGCCAATGCATGGATCACCAAGAACCATGATCAAAGTGTTAACCCAAATCCAAAGAATTATCTCACTATGGTTCGGGGGAAATACTTGGATTTTAGTCCGGAAAGTGTAAGGTTGGCATTCAATTTGCCCATGATGCAAGGAGATGAACATCCTTACACTAGAAGGGTCAACTTTGATCAAAGGTTGGACCAAGTCCTCACAGTCATATGTGAAGAGGGCGCACAATGGAAGAGAGATTCAAGAGGCAAGCCGGTTCAATTGAGAAGGCATGACCTCAAACCCGTGGCTAGAGGATGGTTGGAGTTCATTCAACGCTCAATCATTCCCACTAGCAACCGGTCCGAAGTTACTCTAGACCGGGCCATCATGATTCATAGCATCATGATTGGAGAAGAAGTGGAAGTTCATGAGGTTATAGCCCAAGAACTCTATAAAGTGGCGGACAAGTCTTCCACCTTGGCAAGGCTAGCCTTTCCTCATCTCATTTGTCACCTCTGTTATTCAGTTGGAGTTGACATAGAAGGAGACACCCCCATTGATGAGGATAAGCCCATCACCAAGAAAAGGATGGAGCACACAAGAGACCCCTCTCATCAAGAGATCCCTGAGATGCCTCAAGGGATGCACTTTCCTCCACAAAATTATTGGGAGCAAGTAAACATCTCCCTAGGAGAATTGAGTTCCAACATGGGACAACTAAGGGTGGAGCATCAAGAACACTCCATCATCCTTCATGAAATTAGAGAAGATCAAAGAATCATGAGAGAGGAGCAACAAAGACAAGGAAGAGACATTGAGGAGCTCAAGCACTCCATAGGATCTTCAAGAGAAAGAAAGAGCCGCCATCACTAAGGTGGACCCGTTCTTTAATTTCCTTGTTCTTTATTCTTCTGTTTTTCGAATTTTATGCTTATGTTTATCCATGTTTGTGTCTTGTGATCATTAGTGTCTTAGTGTCTATGCCTTAAAGTTATGAATGTCCTATGAATCCATCACCTTTCTTAAATAAAAACGTGCTTAATTGAAAAAGAAAGAATTGCATGAATTTTGAATTTTATAACAGTTTAATTATTTTGATGTGGTGGCATTACTTTTGTTCTCTGAATGTATGCTTAAACAGTGCATATGTATCTTGAATTTGTGGTTTATGAATGTTGGCTCTTGAAAGAATGATGAAAAAGGAGACATGTTACTGAGGATCTGAAAAATCATTAAAAATGATTCTTGAAGCAAGAAAAAGCAGTGAATACAAAAAAGAGAGGAAGCAAGCGAAAAAAAAAACCGAAGAAAAAAAAAAGAAGAGAAAGAAAAGAGAAAGAAAAGAAAGAAAAGAAAAAAAAGAAAGAAATAAAGTTGTGATCCAAGGCAAAAAGAGTGTGCTTAAGAACCCTGGACACCTCTAATTGGGGACTTTAGCAAAGCTGAGTCACAATCTGAAAAGGTTCACCCAATTATGTGTCTGTGGCATGTATGTATCCGGTGGTAATACTGGAAGACAGAGTGCTTTGGGCCACGGCCAAGACTCAATAAGTAGCTGTGTTCAAGAATCATCATACTTAACTAGGAGAATCAATAACACTATCTGGATTCTGAGTTCCTAAAGAAGCCAATCATTCTGAGTTGCAAAGGATAGAGTGAGATGCCAAAACTGTTCAGAGGCAGAAAGCTAAAAGCCCCGCTCATCTAATTAATACTGATCTTCATAGATGTTTTTGGAATTCATTGCATATTCTCTTCTTTTTATCTTATTTGATTTTCAGTTGCTTGAGGACAAGCAACAATTTAAGTTTGGTGTTGTGATGAGCGGATAATTTATACACTTTTTGGCATTGTTTTTAGTATGTTTTTGATATGATCTAGTTAGTTTTTAGTATATTTTTATTAGTTTTTAGCTAAAATTCACTTTTCTGGACTTTACTATGAGTTTGTGTGTTTTTCTGTGATTTCAGGTATTTTCTGGCTGAAATTGAGGGACCTGAGCAAAAATCTGATTCAGAGACTAAAAAGGACTGCAGATGCTGTTGGATTCTGACCTCCCTGCACTCGAAGTGGATTTTCTGGAGCTACAGAAGCCCAATTGGCGCGCTCTCAACGGCGTTGGAAAGTAGACATCCTGGGCTTTCCAGCAATATATGATAGTCCATACTTTGCCCAAGATTTGATGGCCCAAACCGGCGTTCAAAGTCACCTCAAGAAATTCCAGCGTTAAACGCCGGAACTGGCACCCAAATGGGAGTTAAACGCCCAAACTGGCATAAAAGCTGGCGTTTAACTCCAAGAAGAGTCTCTACACGAAAATGCTTCATTGCTCAGCCCAAGCACACACCAAGTGGGCCCAGAAGTGGATTTTTATGTCATTTACTCATCTCTGTACACCCTAGGCTACTAGTTTTCTATAAGTAGGACCTTTTACTATTGTATTGAGATATCTGGGTAGCTACCTTCGTGTTTTATGCTATCTTAGATCATTGGGAGGCTGGCCATTCGGCCATGCATAGACCTTGTTCTTATGTATTTTCAACGGTGGAGTTTCTACACACCATAGATTAAGGTGTGGAGCTCTGCTGTACCTCGAGTATTAATGCAATTACTATTGTTCTTCTATTCAATTCCGCTTGTTCTTTGTCCAAGATATCACTTGTTCTTCAACTTGATAAATGTGATGATCAGTGACACTCATCACCATTCTCACCTATGAACAAGGTGACTGACAACCATTCTTGTTCTACAAGCATCCGAGGCTTAGTGAATATCTCTTGGATTCCTGATAACACGATGCATGGTTGATCGCCTGACAACCGAGTGCTCGCCTGACAAACGAGCCAGCCATTCCATGAGATCAGAGTCTTCGTGGTATAGGCAAGAACTGATGGCGGCATTCAAGAGAATCCGGAAGGTCTAATCTTGTCTGTGGTATTCTGAGTAGGATTCAATGATTGAATGACTGTGACGTGCTTCAAACTCCTAGCAGGCGGGGCGTTAGTGACAGACGCAAAAGTATCGATGGATATTATTCCGGCCTGACCGAGAACCGACAGCTGAATTCCGCTATGCTGTGACAGAGCATATGCAATCGCTTTCACTGAGAGGATGGGAGGTAGCCATTGACAACGGTGAAACCCTACACGAGCTTGCCATGGAAAGGAGTAAGAAGGATTGGATGAAGACAGTAGGAAAGCAGAGAGACGGAAGGGAAGGCATCTTCATGCGCTTATCTGAAGTTCCTACCAATGGATTACATAAGTATCTCTATCTTTATCTTATATGTTATTTTCGTTCATCACCATTATACATTTGAGTCTGCCTGACTAAGATTTGCAAGATGACCATAGCTTGCTTCAATACTAACAATCTCCGTGGGATCGACCCTTACTCGCGTAAGGTTTATTACTTGGACGACCCAGTGCACTTGCTGGTTAGTTGTGCGAAGTTGTGTAATGCCATGGAATTGAGCTACCAAGTTTTTGGAGTTCATGACCGGGGATTATGAGAGTTGTGAAAAAGTATTGTTCACAATTTCGCGCACCATCCACCTTGTGTGTTGGTCTTCTTTCTTTGTCCCGATGTTATCTTTAGCAATCCATTTCGGTTGGACTTTTTGTGAGGTCTCTATTAGGATTTGCTTTTTAAGGTTTTCAGGTGGCCATTTTTATCATGTCGAGCTCTTACGAGTTATTTCTATAATTCTCTTTCTTGGACCTTGTTCAAGTCTCTTTCAGGGATTACTTTATAACTCTTTGTTGTTTGTGCTGACTTCGTCATGTTGGGCTCTTCTGGGTTATTTCTGTAGCTTTATCCTTCCGGGCCGACTTTGTCATGTCGGACCCTGTCGAGTTACTTGATAATCCTCTTTTTTGGACCTTGTTTTAGGTCTTTTTCAGGGATTACCTTTTTGTATAGCTTTTTCTTTCCGGGCCGACTTTGTCACGTCGGGCCCTGTCGAGTTACTTGATAATCCTTTTTTTTGGACCTTGTTTTAGGTCTCTTTCAGAGATTATCTTTTGTAACTTTTTGTTTCTGGGCCGACTTTGTCACGTCGGGCCCTGTCGAGTTATTTGATAATCCTCTTTTTTGGACCTTGTTTTAGGTCTCTTTCAGGGATTATCTTTTGTAACTTTTTGTTTCTGCACGTCGGGCCCTGTCGAGTTACTTGATAATCCTTTTTCTTGGACCTTGTTTTAGGTCTCTTTCAGGGATTATCTTTTGTAACTTTTAGTAGGAGTCCGACTTCGTCATGTCGGGCTCTTCGAAGTTATAGTAATCCTCTTTTATAGGGTTGGCCATACCTCTTTCCAGGGCTTTACTTATAACTTGGGTTGTTATGACTGGTCTGACTTTTTGTGCCGGCCAGTCTTTAAGTTATTTTATAGCAATCCATTTCATTAGGACCTCGTCAGGTCCTTTCTATGGATCACTTTCTATAACTTCTTGCATTATTCTGTTTTCATCTTTGCCGATTTTGTAGAATTTGGGTTTTTAGCCCTCGTTTTTATCGTGATCGCGCAGTGAATTTGGTTTTCACTTTCTGTCGATCTGTAGCTTTACAATCGGGCGATGAATGTTTTCAGAATAATATGACTTGAGCATTTGTAGAGAATCTGAATAAATTTTATTAAAAGAGAATGCAAATATACATGAGGAGTTAATTTCCTAGGTCAGGTGATTTGTAGGTCTTGGCGGGGCGCCTCATTAAAAAACCTATTTCAGGAAAAAGAGTGTGCCTTGTCCAAGATCTTTTATCATCCCTAGCTATAGTACCTTCTTAGGTTGCAGGCGTGCCATGATCTAGCAAGCTCTCACCCGTCGAGTTCGGAAAGCTTGTAGTAGCCCTTTCCTAATACTTCTATGACTCGGAAGGGTCCTTTCCAGTTTGCTGCCAGCTTTCCTTCTCCAGGTCGAGTTGTTCCTATGTCATTTCGGATTAGGATGAGGTTGTTTTCAGCAAAGGCCCGCTGTATTACTTTTCGGTTGTATCTGGAGGCCATTCATCTTTTCAGCGCCTCTTCCCTTATCCGAGCTTTCTCTCAGATTTCTAGAAGTAAGTCGAGCTCTTCCCTTTGAAGTTGGGAATTAGGCTTTTCGCTAAAATGGATTACTTTGTGTGATCCTTCTTCGACCTCCACTGGGATCATTGCCTCCATTCCGTAGGCTAATCGGAAAGGTGACGCCTTTGTCGTGGAATGTGGAGTCGTTCGATATGCCCATAGGACTTGCGGGAGCTCTTCAGCCCAGGCTCCCTTTGCATCCTGTAATCTCCGTTTTAACCCTACTAGTATAACTTTATTAGTAGCTTCGGCTTGCCCATTGGCTTGGGGGTGCTCGACAGAGGTGAATTGTTGTTTTATATTCAGGTCGGCCGCTAGTTTTCTGAAGCCTACGTATGTGAACTGGGTACCATTGTCTGTAGTGATGGAGTATGGAACTCCGAACCTTGTGACGATGTTTCTGTATAGAAACTTTCGACTTCTTTAAGCTGTGGGGTTGGCTAGGGGTTTTGCCTCAATCCATTTTGTGAAGTAGTCTATTCCTACTATGAGGAATTTGACTTGTCCCGATCCTTGAGGAAAAGGTCCGAGGAGATCGAGTCCCCATTTTGCGAATGGCCAAGGTGAGGTTATACTGATGAGTTCTTCTGGCGGAGCGGTGTGGAAGTTGGCATGTTTTTGACACGGCGAACATGTCCTTACAAATTCTGTGGCTTCTTTTTGTAGAGTTGGCCAATAGAATTCTGCCCGAAGTACTTGTTTGGCGAGTGCTTACGCTCCGAGGTGATTGCCACAAGTGCCACTGTGTACTTCTTCTAGGATATCCTTAGTGATGGAAGTCGGCACGCATTTTAGCAATGGTGTTAAAATCTCTCTTTTGTATAAAGTATTATTTATGAAGGTGTAGTATTGTGCTTCCTGTTTTAACCTCTTTGCCTCTTTCTCATCTGTAGGGAGGGCTTTTGTTGTGAGGTAATTAATTATGGGGGTCATCCATCCCTGATCGCGACCTGTTATGGCTAGGACCTTTTCTTCTTTTGAGATTGATGGCTTCTATAGAATTTCTTGGATAAGGCTTCTATTGTTGCCTCCTAGTTTGGTGCTGGCTAATTTTGAGAGTGCATCGGCCCGGGCATTCTGTTCTCGGGGTATGTGTCGAATCTCATGCTCTCCAAGTTGTCCGAGTTGTTCCCTAGTTTTGTCCAAGTATTTTTTCATAGTGGGATCTTTGGCTTGGTAGCTTCCTATTATTTGTGAAATGACTACTTGTGAGTCGCTGAAGATGATAAGTTTTTGAGCTCCAACCTTCTTAGCCAGCTTCAAACCAGCTAGTAGTGCCTCATATTCCGCTTGATTGTTTGAGGCAGGGAACCCGAATTTGAGGGAGAGTTTGATTTGGGTCCCCTGGTCGCTTTCAATTATTACGCCTGTGCCACTTTCCATTTTATTTGAGGAGCCATCCACATATAGATTCCATTCTGCGGGGATTTCCGGTGTGTCCGTAAATTCCGCAATGAAGTCGGCCAGATATTGAGATTTGATGGCCGTCCGAGCTTCGTATTGAAGGTCGAATTCGGACAACTCGACTGCCCATTACAAGATTCTGCCTGCCAAGTCTGTTTTCTGTAGGATTCCTTTTATGGGCTGGTTGGTCCGAACTTTAATGGTATGAGACTAGAAATACGGGTGAAATCGTCGAGATGTTACTATGAGAGCGTAAGCAAAATTTTCTATTTTCTGGTAGTTTTGCTCGGACCCTTGTAACGCTTTGCTGATAAAGTATACGGGTTGTTGCCCACTGTTGTCTTCTCGGACCAGTGCTGAGGCTATTGCCCGATTTCCCACTGCGAGGTACAAGATGAGTGGTTTTCCTTCCCGTGGCCGACTTAATATAGGTGGCCATCCCAGAAATTTTTTGAAGTCTTGGAAGGCTTGCTCGCATTCAGCTGTCCATTCAAACTCCTTTCCCTTCCTTATAGTGGCGTAGAAGGGGAGAGATATTATTGCTGATCCAGCCAGGAATCTGGACAAGGCTGCCAACCGCCCGTTGAGTTTTTGTACCTCTTTGATACAAGGCGGACTTTTCATGTCGAGTACGGCCCTGCACTTGTCCGGGTTTGCCTCGATTCCTCTCTGTATGATCATAAAACCCAAGAATTTACCAGCTTCTACTGCAAAGGTACATTTCATGGGATTGAGTCGCATGCCGTGTCGTCTTATGGTGTTGAATACTTGTGTCAGGTCGGATAATAACATCTCTTTGTTTTACGTCTTCACTAGCATGTCGTCTACTGGTGCGCGAAATTGTGAACAATACTTTTCACAACTCTCATAATCCCCGGTAATGGCTCCAGAAACTGGGTGGCTCAATACCATGGCATTACACAACTTCGCACAACTAACCAGCAAGTGCACTGGGTCGTCCAAGTAATACCTTACGTGAGTAAGGGTCGATCCCACGGAGATTGTTAGCATTGAAGCAAGCTATGGTCATCTTGTAAATCTTAGTCAGGCAAACTCAAATGTATATGATGATGAACAAAAATAATATAGAAGATAAAGATAGTGATACTTATGTATATCATTGGTGTAAGAGCTTCAGACAAGTGTATGAAGATGCCTTCCCTTCCGTCTCTCTGCTTTCCTACTGCCTTCATCCAATCCTTCTTACTCCTTTCCATGGCAAGCTTGTGTAGGGTTTCACTGTTGTCAGCAGCTACCTCCCATCCTCTCAGTGAAAGCGATTGCATATGTCCTGTCACGGCATAGCGGAATTCAGCTGTCGGTTCTCGGTCAGGCCGAAATAATATCCATTGATACTTTTGCGTCTGTGACTAACGCCCTAGCCTGCTAGGAGTTTGAAGCACGTCACAGTCATTCAGTCATTGAATCCTACTCAGAATACCACAGACAAGGTTAGACCTTCCGGATTCTCTTGAATGCTGCCATCAGTTCTTGCCTATACCACGAAGACTCTGATCTCACGGAATGGTTGGCTCGTTTGTCAGGCGAGCACTCGGTTGTCAGGCGATCAACCATGCATCGTGCAATCAGGAATCCAAGAGATATTCACTAAGCCTCAGATGCTTGTAGAACAAGAATGGTTGTCAGTCACCTTGTTCATGGGTGAGAATAGTGATGGGCGTCAATCATCACCTTCATCATGTTGAAGAACAAGTGATATCTTGGTAAAAGAACAAGCGGAATTGAATGGAAGAACAATAGTAATTGCATTAATACTCGAGGTACAGCAGAGCTCCACACCTTAATCTATGGTGTGTAGAAACTCCACCGTTGAAAATACATAAGAACAAGGTCTAGGCATGGCCGAATGGCCAGCCTCCCAAAGAGGGTTCAATCATAAAAACATGATCAAAAGCTCTCCCTCTATATTTCTATACAATAGTAAAAGGTCCTACTTATAGAAAACTAGTACATAGATGAGTAAATGACATAAAAATCCACTTCCGGGCCCACTTGGTGTGTGCTTGGGCTGAGCAATGAAGAAATTTCGTGTAGAGACTCTCCTTGGAGTTAAACGCCAGCTTTAGTGCCAGTTTGGGCGTTTAACTCCCAATTAGGTGCCAGTTCCGGCGTTTAACGCTGGAATTTCTTGAGGTGACTTTGAACGCCGGTTTAGGCCATCCAATCTTGGGCAAAGTATGGACTATTATATATTGCTGGAAAGCCCAGGATGTCTACTTTCCAACGCCGGTGAGAGCGCGCCAATTGGGCTTCTGTAGCTCCAGAAAATCCACTTCGAGTGCAGGGAGGTCAGAATCCAACAGCATCTGCAGTCCTTTTCAGTCTCTGGATCAGATTTTTGCTCAGGTCCCTCAATTTCAGCCAGAAAATACCTGAAATCACAGAAAAACACACAAACTCATAGTAAAGTCCAGAAAAGTGAATTTTAATTAAAAACTAATAAAAATATAATAAAAACTAACTAAATCATAACAAAAACATACTAAAAACAATGCCAAAAAGTATACAAATTATCCGCTCATCACAACACCAAACTTAAATTGTTGCTTGTCCCCAAGCAACTGAAAATCAAATAAGATAAAAAGAAGAGAATATGCAATGAACTCCAAAAACATCTATGAAGATCAGTATTAATTAGATGAGCGGGGCTTTTATCTTTTTGCCTCTGAATAGTTTTGGCATCTCACTCTATCCCTTGTAATTCAGAATGATTGGCTTCTTTAGGAACTTAGAATCCAGATGGTGTTATTGATTCTCCTAGTTAAGTATGATGATTCTTGAACACAGCTACTTATTGAGTCTTGGCTGTGGCCCAAAGCACTCTGTCTTCCAGTATTACCACCGAATACATACATGCCACAGACACATAATTGGGTGAACCTTTTCAGATTATGACTCAGCTTTGCTAAAGTCCCCAATTAGAGGTGTCCAGGGTTCTTAAGCACACTCTTATTTGCCTTGGATCACAACTCTTATTCTTTCTCTTTTTTTTTCGGTTTTTTTTTTTTTTTCGTTTGCTTTCTTTCTCTTTTTTTGTATTCACTGCTTTTTCTTGCTTCAAGAATCATTTTTATGATTTTTCAGATCCTCAGTAACATGTCTCCTTTTTCATCATTCTTTCAAGAGCCAACATTCATGAACCACAAATTCAAAAGACATATGCACTGTTCAAGCATACATTCAAAGAACAAAAGTGTTGCCACCACATCAAAATAATTAAACTATTATAAAATTTAGAATTCATGCAATTCTTTCCTTTTCAATTAAGCACATTTTTATTCAAGAAAGGTGATGGATTCATAGGACATTCATAACTTTAAGGCATAGACACTAAGACACTAATGATCACAAGACACAAACATGGACAAACATAAAGCATAAAAATCGAAAAACAGAAGAATAAAGAACAAGGAAATCAAGGAACGGGTCCACCTTAGTGATGGCGGCTTTTTCTTGCTCTTGAAGATCCTATGGAGTGCTTGAGCTCCTCAATGTCTCTTCCTTGTCTTTGTTGCTCCTCCCTCATGATTCTTTGGTCCTCTCTAATTTCATGGAGGAGAATGGAGTGTTCTTGATGCTCCACCCTTAGTTGTCCCATGTTGGAACTCAATTCTCCTAGGGAGGTGTTTAATTGCTCCCAATAATTTTGTGGAGGAAAGTGCATCCCTTGAGGCATCTCAGGGATCTCATGGTGAGAGGGGTCTCTTGTGTACTCCATCCTTTTCTTGGTGATGGGCTTGTCCTCATCAATGGGGGTATCTCCTTCTATGTCAACTCCAACTGAATAACAGAGGTGACAAATGAGATGAGGAAAGGCTAATCTTGCTAAGGTGGAGGTCTTGTCCGCCACCTTGTAGAGTTCTTGAGCTATAACCTCATGAACTTCTACTTCTTCTCCAATCATGATGCTATGAATCATGATGGCCCGGTCTATGGTAACTTCGGACCGGTTGCTAGTGGGAATGATTGAGCGTTGTATGAACTCTAACCATCCTCTAGCCACGGGCTTGAGGTCATGCCTTCTCAATTGAACCGGCTTTCCTCTTGAATCTAGCCTCCATTGTGCGCCCTCTTCACATATAGTTGTGAGGACTTGGTCCAACCTTTGATCAAAGTTGACCCTTCTAGTGTAAGGATGCTCATCTCCTTGCATCATAGGCAAGTTGAACGCCACCCTCACACTCTCCGGACTAAAATCCAAGTATTTCCCCCGAACCATAGTGAGATAATTCTTTGGATTCGGGTTCACACTTTGGTCATGGTTCTTTGTGATCCATGCATTGGCATAGAACTCTTGAACCATCAAGATTCCGACTTGTTGAATGGGGTTGGTGAGTACTTCCCAACCTCTTCTTCGGATCTCATGGCGGATCTCCGGATATTCACCCTTTTTGAGTGAAAAGGGGACCTCGGGGATCACCTTCTTCAAGGCCACAACTTCATAGAAGTGGACTTGATGCACCCTTGAGAGGAATCTATCCATCTCCCATGACTCGGAGGTGGAAGCTTTTGCCTTCCCTTTCCTCTTTTTAGAGGTTTCTCCGGCCTTGGATGCCATAATGGTTATGAAAAAGCAACGCTTTTACCACACCAAACTTAAAATGTTTGCTCGTCCTCGAGCAAAAGAAGAAAGAAGAGAGTAGAAGAAGAAGAAATGAGGAAGAGGGGGAAGGTGATGTGTTTGGCCAAGAAGGGTAAGAAAGGGTGTTTAGGTTGTGTGAAAATGAAGGGTTGAAGAAGGGTATATATAGGAGAGAGGGATAGGGTAGTTCGGCCATTTGAGGGTGGGTTTGGGAGGGAAAGAGGTTTGAATTTGAAGGGTGAGGTTGGTGGGGATTTATGAAGGGTGGATGTGAGTGGTGAAGAGAAAGATGGGATTTGATAGGTGAAGGGTTTTTTGGGGAAGAGGTATTGAGGTGATTGGTGAGTGGGGGAAGAAGGGAGAGAGTGATGGTGGGGTCCTGTGGGGTCCACAGATCCTGTGGTGTCAAGGAAAAGTCATCCCTGCACCAAGTGGCATCAAAATCCACGTTTTGAGCCATTTCTGGCGTTAAACGCCGGGCTGGTGCCCATTCCTGGCGTTTAACGCCAGGTTGTTGCCCTTTACTGGCGTTTAACGCCAGTCTGGTGCCCCTTTCTGGCGTTAAACGCCCAGAATGGTGCCAGACTGGGCGTTAAACGCCCAACTGCTAGGCTTACTGGCGTTTAAACGCCAGCAGCTTCTTCCTCCAGGGTGTGCTGTTTTTCTTCCTGTTTTTCATTCTGTTTTTGCTTTTTTCATTGTTTTTGTGACTTCTTATGATCATCAACCAACAAAAAAGATAAAATGACAAAAGAAAATAGTTAACCATAAAACATTGGGTTGCCTCCCAACAAGCGCTTCTTTAATGTCATTAGCTTGACAGAGGACTCTCATGGAGCCTCAGAAATGCTCAGAACCGTGTTGGAACCTCCCAACACCAAACTTAGAGTTTGAATGTGGGGGTTCAACACCAAACTTAGAGTTTGGTTGTGGCCTCCCAACACCAAACTTAGAGTTTGACTGTGGGGGCTCTGCTTGGCTCTGATTTGAGAGAAGCTCTTCATGCTTCCTCTCCATGATGATAGAGGGATGTCCTTGGGCCTTAAACACCAAGGATTCTTCATTCACTTGAATGATCATTTCACCTCTATCAACATCAATCACAGCCCTTGCTGTGGCTAGGAAGGGTCTGCCAAGGATGATGGATTCATCCATGCACTTCCCAGTCTCTAGGACTATGAAGTCAGTAGGGATGTAATAGTCTTCAATCTTCACCAAAACATTCTCTACAAGTCCATGAGCTTGTTTTCTTGAATTGTCTGCCATCTCTAATGAGATTCTTGCAGCTTGCACCTCATAGATCCCTAATTTTTCCATTACAGAGAGGGGCATGAGGTTTACACTTGACCCTAAGTCACACAAGGCCTTCTTGAAGGTCATGGTGCCTATGGTACAAGGTATAGAAAACTTCCCAGGATCCTGCCTCTTTTGAGGCAGTTTCTGCCTAGACAAGTCATCCAGTTCTTTGGTGAGCAAGGGAGGTTCATCCTCCCAAGTCTCATTTCCAAATAACTTGTCATTCAGTTTCATGATTGCTCCAAGGTATTTAGCAACTTGCTCTTCAGTGACATACTCATCCTCTTCAGAGGAAGAATACTCATCAGAGCTCATGAATGGCAGAAGTAAGTCCAATGGAATCTCTATGGTCTCATTTTGAGCCTCAGATTCCCATTGGAACTCAGAGGAGAGTGGTACACGCCCACTGAGGTCTTCCTCAGTGGCGTCCTCCTCCTCTCTTTCCTCTCCATATTCGGCCATGTCTATGACTTTGCACTCTCCTTTTGGATTTTCTTCTGTATTACTTGGGAGAGTACTAGGAGGGAGTTCAGTAACTTTCTTGCTCAGCTGTCCCACTTGTCCTTCCAAATTTCTGATGGAGGACCTTGTTTCATTCATGAAACTTTGAGTGGTCTTTATTAGATCAGAGACCATTGTTGCTAAGTCAGAAGTATTCTGCTTAGAACTCTCTGTCTGTTGCTGAGAAGATGATGGAAAAGGCTTGCCATTGCTAAGCCGGTTTCTTCCACCATTATTATTGAAACCTTGTTGAGGTCTCTCTTGATTCTTCCATGAGAAATTGGGGTGATTTCTCCATGAAGAATTGTAGGTGTTTCCATAGGGTTCTCCTAGGTAATTCACCTCTTCCATTGAAGGGTTCTCAGGATCATAAGCTTCTTCCTTAGATGAAGCCTCCTTAGTACTGCTTGGTGCATTATGCATTCCAGACAGACTTTGAGAAATTAAATTGACTTGTTGAGTCAATATCTTGTTCTGAGCCAATATGGCATTCAGAGTGTCAATCTCAAGAACTTCTTTCTTCTGACTAGTCCCATTGTTCACAGGATTTCTTTCAGAAGTATACATGAATTGGTTATTTGCAACCATTTCAATTAATTCTTGAGCTTCTGCAGGCGTCTTCTTCAGATGAAGAGATCCTCCAGCAGAGCTATCCAGAGACATCTTGGATAGTTCAGAGAGACCATCATAGAAAATACCTATGATGCTCCATTCAGAAAGCATGTCTGAGGGACATCTTCTGATTAATTGTTTGTATCTTTCCCAAGCTTCATAGAGGGATTCTCCATCCTTCTGTCTGAAGGTTTGGACTTCCACTCTAAGCTTACTCCATCTTTGAGGTGGAAAGAACTTTGCCAAGAAGGCATTGACTAGCTTTTCCCAAGAGTCCAGGCTTTCTTTAGGTTGAGAGTCCAACCATATTCTAGCTCTGTCTCTTACAGCAAAAGGGAATAGCATCAGTCTGTAGACCTCAGGGTTAACCCCATTAGTCTTGACTGTGTCACAGATTTGCAAGAATTCAGCTAAGAACTGATGAGGATCTTCCATTGGAAGTCCATGGAACTTGCAATTCTGTTGCATTAGAGAAACTAATTGAGGCTTAGGCTCAAAGTTGTTTACTCCAATGGCAGGGATAGAGATGCTTCTCCCATAAAAATCAGGAGTAGGTGCAGTGAAGTCACCCAGCACCTTCCTTGCATTGTTGGCATTGTTGTTGTTTTCGGCTGCCATGTGTTCTTCTTCCTTGAAGAATTCGGTCGGGTCCTCTAAAGAGAGTTGTGCTTTGGCTTCTCTTAGCTTTCTCTTCAGGGTCCTCTCAGGTTCAGGGTCAGCTTCAACAAGAATGCCTTTGTCTCTGCTCCTGCTCATATGAAAGAGAAGAGAAAAAGAAAATGTGGAATCCTCTATGTCACAGTACAGAGATTCCTTGAAGTGTCAGAGGAAAAGAGAAATAGTAAGAAGAAGGAGAAGAAGAATTCAAACTTTATTAGTTAGAGTTCGAATTGTGCATTTAGAAGGAGTGGTACTCCATAAATAGAAGGATGTGGGAAGGAGGGAAGAGAATTTTCGAAAATTCAATCAAAAAGATGTTGATAATTTTCGAAAATTGAAGTTGGAAAAGGAATCCAGTGATTTTTTGAAAAAGATTTTTAAAATTAGAAGTCAAAAAGAATTGATTGAAACTAATTTGAAAAAGATGTGGTTAAAAAGATTTGATTGAAAAGTTATGGTTTTAAAAAGATGTGATTGAGAAGATATGATTTGAAAACAATTTTAAAAGATATGATTTGAAAACAATTTGAAAAGATATGATTTTAAAAATTAATGACTTGCCTAACAAGAAAAGATATGATTCAAACATAAAACCTTTCTTAATAGAAAAGGCAAAAAATGTTCAATCAAATCATTAATTGTTAGTAAGTATCTTTTAAAAAGGAAAGAAATTGATTTTGAAAACATTTGATTGAAAAGATATGATTTGAAAAAGATTTGGTTTTGAAAAACTTTGAAAACTTGAAAAAAAATTGATTTTGAAAACAAAATCTTCCCCCTAGCACCATCCTGGCGTTAAACGCCCAGAATGGTATACATTCTGGCGTTTAACGCCCAAAATGCTACCTTTTTGGGCGTTAAACGCCCAACCAGGTACCCTGGCTGGCGTTTAAACGCCAGTCTGCCTTCTTCACTGGGCATTTTTGAATGCTCAGCTTTTTCTGTATAATTCCTCTGCAGTATGTTCTGAATCTTCAATTCTTTGTATCATTGACTTGAAAAGACACAAATTAAGAATATTTTTGGATTTTTAATAATCAAAATGCAACAAGAATCAAATAACAATGCATGCAAGACACCAAACTTAGCAGTTTGTGTACTACTGACACTATATGAGACACATGAACACTCAAGTCAATAGAATTTAAAGATCAAAACAAGAAATATATGCATGGATTCGAAAAATATAACAAAAACATGCATTTGACACCAAACTTAAGATGAGACTCTAGACTTAAGCAAGAAACAGCAAATATTTTTTTGGTTTTTATGATTTTGTAATTTTTTTGTGTTTTTTCGAAAATTAAGTGGAAAAAGATATCAAAATTCTTAATGAGAATTCCAGGAATCAGTGCAATGCTAGTCTAAGACTCCGGTCCAGGAATTAGACATGGCTTCACAGCCAGCCAAGCTTTCAAAGAAAGCTTCGGTCCAAAACACTAGACATGACCAAAGGTCAGCCAAGCCTTAGCAGATCACTGCTCCAAGAGCAAAATTGATGAGAATCAACAAGCTCTTGTGGTGATAAGTTGAAACCTCGGTCCAATCAGATTAGACATGGCTTCTCAGCCAGCCAGATTTCAACAAATCATCATGAAACTCTAGAATTCATCTTCAAGAATTTCGAAAAAAATAAATACCTAATCTAAGCAACAAGATGAACCGTCAGTTGTCCAAACTAGAACAATCCCAGGCATTGTTACCAAAAGCTTGCTCAAAACTTGAACAATCCCCGGCAACGGCGCCAAAAACTTGGTGCGCGAAATTGTGAACAATACTTTTCACAACTCTCATAATCCCCGGTAATGGCTCCAGAAACTGGGTGGCTCAATACCATGGCATTACACAACTTCGCACAACTAACCAGCAAGTGCACTGGGTCGTCCAAGTAATACCTTACGTGAGTAAGGGTCGATCCCACGGAGATTGTTAGCATTGAAGCAAGCTATGGTCATCTTGTAAATCTTAGTCAGGCAAACTCAAATGTATATGATGATGAACGAAAATAATATAGAAGATAAAGATAGTGATACTTATGTATATCATTGGTGTAAGAGCTTCAGACAAGTGTATGAAGATGCCTTCCCTTCCGTCTCTCTGCTTTCCTACTGCCTTCATCCAATCCTTCTTACTCCTTTCCATGGCAAGCTTGTGTAGGGTTTCACTGTTGTCAGCAGCTACCTCCCATCCTCTCAGTGAAAGCGATGCATATGTCCTGTCACGGCATAGCGGAATTCAGCTGTCGGTTCTCGGTCAGGCCGGAATAATATCCATTGATACTTTTGCGTCTGTCACTAACGCCCTAGCCTGCTAGGAGTTTGAAGCACGTCACAGTCATTCAGTCATTGAATCCTACTCAGAATACCACAGACAAGGTTAGACCTTCCGGATTCTCTTGAATGCTGCCATCAGTTCTTGCCTATACCACGAAGACTCTGATCTCACGGAATGGTTGGCTCGTTTGTCAGGCGAGCACTCGGTTGTCAGGCGATCAACCATGCATCGTGCAATCAGGAATCCAAGAGATATTCACTAAGCCTCAGATGCTTGTAGAACAAGAATGGTTGTCAGTCACCTTGTTCATGGGTGAGAATAGTGATGGGCGTCAATCATCACCTTCATCATGTTGAAGAACAAGTGATATCTTGGTAAAAGAACAAGCGGAATTGAATGGAAGAACAATAGTAATTGCATTAATACTCGAGGTACAGCAGAGCTCCACACCTTAATCTATGGTGTGTAGAAACTCCACCGTTGAAAATACATAAGAACAAGGTCTAGGCATGGCCGAATGGCCAGCCTCCCAAAGAGGGTTCAATCATAAAAACATGATCAAAAGCTCTCCCTCTATATTTCTATACAATAGTAAAAGGTCCTACTTATAGAAAACTAGTACATAGATGAGTAAATGACATAAAAATCCACTTCCGGGCCCACTTGGTGTGTGCTTGGGCTGAGCAATGAAGAAATTTCGTGTAGAGACTCTCCTTGGAGTTAAACGCCAGCTTTAGTGCCAGTTTGGGCGTTTAACTCCCAATTAGGTGCCAGTTCCGGCGTTTAACGCTGGAATTTCTTGAGGTGACTTTGAACGCCGGTTTGGGCCATCCAATCTTGGGCAAAGTATGGACTATTATATATTGCTGGAAAGCCCAGGATGTCTACTTTCCAACGCCGTTGAGAGCACGCCAATTGGGCTTCTGTAGCTCCAGAAAATCCACTTCGAGTGCAGGGAGGTCAGAATCCAACAGCATCTGCAGTCCTTTTCAGTCTCTGGATCAGATTTTTGCTCAGGTCCCTCAATTTCAGCCAGAAAATACCTGAAATCACAGAAAAACACACAAACTCATAGTAATGTCCAGAAAAGTGAATTTTAATTAAAAACTAATAAAAATATAATAAAAACTAACTAAATCATAACAAAACATACTAAAAATAATGCCAAAAAGTATACAAATTATCCGCTCATCATCTACGTAGACCTCCATGATCTTTCCGATGTGATTCGAAAAAACTTTGTTCATTAATCTTTGGTAAGTGGCTCCCGCATTTTTGAGATCGAAGGGCATAACAATATAGCAGTAATTTGCCTTTGGGGTTAAGAAAGAGGTTTTTTCTTGATCGGGTGGGTACATTGGAATTTGGTTATATCCCGAGTATGCGTCCATAAAGGAGAGGTATTTGTATCCGGAGAAGGCATCTACCAGTGCATCGATGTTTGGGAGCGGATAAGGATCCTTTGGGCAAGCTTTGTTGAGATCGGTATAGTTGGTGCACATTCTCCACTTCCCATTTGACTTTTTTACCAAAACGACATTAGCAAGCCATAGCGGGTATTTGACTTCTCTTATGAAGCCTGCCTCCAGTAGAGCTCGTACCTGTTCTTCCACTGTTTGAGAGTGTTCTAGTCCTAGATTTCTGCGCCTCTGTTGTACCGGCCGAGATTCTGGGTAGACTGCTAGCTTGTGGCACATTAGTTTGGGATCTATGCCTGGCATGTCTGCGGCCTCCCATGCAAAGAGGTCGGTGTTGTCGTGTAGGAACTGTATGAGCGATTCTTTTATGTCCCCTTTTAGGAGTGTGCCGATGTTGGTTGTTTGGTCCGGGGTGTTCCCAATCTGGATTTTCTCTATTTCTCCTTCAGGTTGTGGGCGGAGCTCCTCCCGCCTCCGAACTCCACCGAGCTCGATTGTGTGGAATTCTTCTCCTATGCCAGCCGTGTTTTAAATGACGCACAGAAGAATTACACAACCACAGAAAAAGAGCTTCTTGTAGTGGTTTACGCCATTGACAAATTCAGATCCTATTTAGTAGGATCAAAAGTGATTGTGTATACTGATCATGCTGCTCTTAAATATCTACTCACAAAGCAGGATTCAAAGCCCAGACTTATAAGATGGGTGTTGCTTCTGCAAAAGTTTGATATAGAAATAAGAGACAGAAAAGGGACAGAGAATCAAGTAGCAGATCACCTGTCCCGAATAGAACCAGTAGAAGGGGCGTCCCTCCCTCTCACTGAGATCTCTGAAACCTTTCCGGATGAGCAACTCTTTGCCATCTAGGAAGTGCCATGGTTTGCAAACATTGCAAACTACAAGGCAGTGAGATTCATACCCAAAGAATATAGTATACAGCAAACAAAGAAGCTGATCACTGATGCAAAGTATTATCTTTGGGATGAGCCGTATCTCTTTAAGAGATGTGCAGACGGAGTAATTCGTAGATGTATGCCTAAGGAAGAAGCACAGAAGATCCTATGGCACTGCCACGGATCACAGTATGGAGGACATTTTGGAAGTGAGCGAACAGCCACAAGAGTCCTCCAATGTGGCTTTTACTGGCCTACTCTCTATAAAGACTCCCGAGTGTTTGTACTTAATTGTGATAGTTGCCAAAGATCTGGCAATCTACCTCACAGTTATGCCATGCCTCAACAAGGGATCTTGGAGATTGAGTTGTTTGATGTGTGGAGCATTGACTTCATGGGACCTTTCCCACCATCATACTCAAACACTTATATTCTGGTGGCAGTGGATTATGTATCCAAATGGGTGGAGGCTATTGCAACACCCACCAATGACACTAAAACAGTGTTAAAATTCCTCCAGAAACACATCTTCAGCAGATTTGGTATCCCTAGAGTATTAATCAGTGATGGGGGCACTCATTTCTGCAATAAACAACTTTACTCTGCTCTGGTTCGCTATGGAGTTAGCCACAGGGTAGCTACTCCATATCACCCACAAACTAATGGGCAAGCTGAAGTCTCAAATAGAGAACTCAAAAGAATCCTGGAACGGACTGTAATTAACCGTAGAAGGGATTGGGCAAGAAGCTTGGATGATGCTCTGTGGGCATACAGAACAGCATTCAAGACCCCTATAGGGACCTCTCCATACCAGCTTGTGTATGGAAAGGCATGTCACTTGCCAGTGGAACTGAAACACAAGGCCTACTGGGCAACCAGATTCCTAAACCTTGATGCCAAGTCAGCTGGAGAAAAACGATTGCTCCAGTTAAATGAGCTAGAGGAATTTAGACTCAATGCTTTCGAGAATGCAAAGATTTACAAAGAGAAAGCGAAAAGATGGCATGATAAGAAATTGTCATCCAGAGTCTTTGAGCCGGGGCAGAAAGTTCTGCTATTTAATTCTAGGCTCAAATTATTTCCCGGGAAATTAAAATCCCGATGGAGAGGTCCATATGTAATCACAAACGTATCACCATATGGATACATAGAGCTTCAGGATAATGACTCTACCAAAAAGTTCATTGTTAATGGACAAAGAGTTAAACATTATCTTGAAGGCAATTTCGATCAAGAATGCTCAAAACTGAGACTTAATTAAAACTCAGTAATAGTCCAGCTAATGACATTAAAGAAGCGCTTGCTGGGAGGCAACCCAGCCAATCACAAAATTTAATTTTATTTGTTTCTGTTGATTTTTACAGGTATAGGTCAAAATATCCTCAAGGTAAAAAAGCAATTGATTGGATTCACAGAGTTAAAGGGGAATTTGGAAGTTCACTGGCGAAAAAAGGCCAGTAAGAAACATTTTGGGCGTTGAACGCCCAAAAGAAGCACCCACTGGGCGTTCAACGCCAGTAAGGGTAGCCATCTGGGCGTTAAACGCCAGAAAGGAGCACCTTCTGGGCGTTAAACGCCAGAAAGAAGCACCTTCTGGGCGTTTAACGCCAGATTGACAGCATCCTGGGCGTTCAGAAAAACGCTCAGTAACAAAGGACTTCCTGGCATTCAACGCCAGAAAGATGCATCAGCTGGGCGTTGAACGCCCAGGAGAAGCAACATTTGGGCGTTAAACGCCCAAAACATGCAGCATTTGGGCGTTTAACGCCAGGATGGTGGGGAGGAGGTAAAATTCATTTTTTTTTGCAAATTTTCTAAATTTTTATGTTTCAATTCATAATTTCTTGCATCAACATGTTTCAAAATGTCATCCTTCAAATCAAATTAGTTTTCTAAGAACCCTAATTTCTAAAATTCCTTGTTCAAAAATTTCAAATATATCTTAATCCATAAGGACAAATTGTTTTTCAATCCAATCCAACTCTTTTAAGTTTGTTTTTTTTACTCAATTATCTTTTTAAAATCTTTTTCAAAATTAAAAATTCAGATTTATCTTTTTAATTATTGTTCATATCTTTCTCTTTTTTAACTATATCTTTTTCTTATCATATCTATCTTTTCTAAATCATATCTTCTATCTTATTCTTTTCTTATTTTCGAAATTTCCCACCCCTCCTCCCTATATATTGAGTTCGGCGCCCCACTCATCATCACCTTGCAACACTTGCTCTCCTCCTATCCCTCTCCTTTCTTCTCTTTTGCTTGAGGACAAGCAAAGCTCTAAGTTTGGTGTGGTTATCCGTGATCACAAAAACATACTCATTAAGATCATGGCTCCTAAAGGAAAATAACCCACCCCAAGAGGCAAGAAAGAGAGTACTCCAAAGCCACTTTGGAATCAAGGGAAGTTCTTAACTAAAGAACATTCAGACCATTACTACAAAATAATGAGTCACAGATCAGTGATCCCGGAAGTCAAATTTGATCTGAAAGAAGATGAATATCCGGAGATCCAAGAGCAAATTCGAAACAGGAATTGGGAAATTCTGGCCAATCCTGAAACGAAAGTGGGAAGGAACATGGTTCAGGAGTTCTATGCTAATCTATGGCAGACAGACAGGCAAAGAATAATTGGAGCTGCTCTCTATGACCATCGAACCTTAGTCAGAGGAAAGATTGTTCATACCCATCCTGACAAGATCAGGGAGATATTTAAGATTCCTCAACTGAAAGATGACCCAGACTCCTTTAATAGGAGAATGATGAGGGTAAATAAAGGTCTAGACAAGATTCTAGAGGATATATGCATCCCTGAAGTCAGGTGGACCACCAGCACCACTGGCACCCCAATTCAACTCAAAAGAGAAGATCTAAAACCAGTAGCCAAAGGCTGGCTAGACTTCATTGGGCGTTCCATATTGCCCACCAGCAACCGTTCTGAAGTTACCATTAAAAGAGCAGTAATGATTCACTGCATCATGTTGGGAAAAGAAGTAGAAGTCCATCAACTGATCTCATGTGAGCTATACAAAATAGCAAACAGGAATTCCAAGGACGCCAAATTGGCCTATCCAAGCTTAATTTCTATGCTCTGCAAAGATGCCGGAGTGAAGATGGGAATAACAGAGTATATCCCAGTTGAGAGCCCAATCACTGAAATATCAATGGTCAAACAACAGCAACAAGATGATTCAGCCAAGAGGAGAGCACAGGAAGCCCTCCCAGAACTGCCTCAATTCAAATATTGGGGACATCTTGAGGCTTCTATTTCCAAATTGCAAGAAGCTATGGACCAAATAAAGGAAGAACAGAACAATCAAAGTAGCATGCTTTGCAAACTGCTTAAGGAACAGGAAGAGCAAGGCGTGATCTAAGGGAGCTGAAGCGCCAAAAATTAATCCTTGAAAAGCACCCCACAGATTAGAGGAACATCTACTCCTCAAAACAACAGGTTGTTGAGTTCCAATTTTTCTGCTTTAACTTAGTGATAGTGTTATTATAGAAATTTACCTTAGGAGATATATAGTAGTAGTAATTAGTATATCTATTTTGATTTTATTTCCAATTAAGCTATAATTTATTTTTCTCATCATCATCAGGCATGAATAAAGTAGTAGATTTTTTTTAGAATAAAGAAGTAATCTATATTTTTCGAGTTCTTAATAATAAAAATTATAATTAACTATGTGTGGTGGCAATACTTTTTGTTCTTTGAATGAATGCTTGAACAGTGCATAACTTGTACTTTGAATTTGATGAATATTGGCTCCTGAAAGAATGAGGAACACGAAAAATATTATTGATAATCTGAAAAATCATGAGCATTGATTCTTGAAGCAAGAGAAAGCAGCCAAAAAAAAATTTGAATCAAAAGGAATAAAAGCCAAACAGCCCTTAAAACCAAAAGGCAAGGGTGAAAAGGATCCAAGGCTTTGAGCATCAGTGGATAGGAGGGTCTAAGGAAATAGTTCCAGGCCTAAGCGGCTAAACCAAGCTGTCCCTAACCATGTGCTTGTGGCATGCAGGTCCAAGTTACAAACTTGAGACTGAGTGGTTAAAGTCGTGATCCAAGGAAAATAGAGTGTGCTCAAGAGCTCTGGACACCTCTGACTGGGGACTCTAGCAAAGCTGAGTCACAATCTGAAAAAGGTTCACCTAGTCATGTGTCTGTGGCATTTATGTATCTGGTGGTAATACTGGAAAACAAAGTGCTTAGGGCCACGGCCAAGACTCATAAAATAACTGTGTTCAAGAATCAAAATACTACACTAGGAGAATCAATAATATTATCTGAATTCTGAGTTCCTATGGATGCCAATCATTCTGAAATTCAAAGGATAAAAGGAGATGCCAAAACTGTTCAGAAACAAAAAGCTACAAGCCCCGCTCATCTTAAAAAGAATCTGAGCTCCATTTAAAACTCTTAGATATTATTACTTCTTAAATTCTTTCATCCTATTTTATTTATCTAGTTGCTTGAGGACAAGCAACAGTTTAAGTTTGGTGTTGTGATGAGCGGATATTTTATACGCTTTTTGGGGGTAATTTCATGTAGATTTTAGCATGTTTTAATTAGTTTTTAGTTAAATGTTATTAGTTTTTAGGCAAAAATCATATTTCTGGACTTTACTATGAGTGTGTGTATTTTTCTGTGATTTCAGGTATTTTCTGGCTGAAATTGAGGAAGCTGAGCAAAAATCTGACTTAGGCTGAAAAAGGACTGCTGATGCTGTTGGATCCTGACCTCCCTGCACTCGAAATGGATTTTCTGGAGCTACAGGAGTCCAATTGGCTCGCTCTCAACGGCTTTGGAAAGTAGACATCCAGGGCCTTCCAGCAATATATAATAGTCCATACTTTGCGCGAAGATAGACGACGTAACTTGGCGTTGAACGCCAAGTACATGCTGCTGTCTGGAGTTAAACGCCAGAAAAACGTCATGATTCGGAGTTGAACGCCCAAAACACGTCATAACTTGGAGTTTAACTCCAAGAAAAGCCTCTACTCGTGGATAGCTTTAGTCTCAGCCCCAGCACACACCAAGTGGGCCCCAGAAGTGGATTTCTGCACCAATTATCTTAGTTTACTCATATTCTGTAAACCTAGGTTACTAAGTTTATTATTTAAATAACTTTTAGAGAATTATTTTGTACCTCATGACATTTTCAGATCTGAATTACATACTTTTTGATGGCATGAGTCTCTAAACTCCATTGTTGGGGGAGAGGAGCTCTGCAGCGTCTCGATGAATTAATACAATTCCTTTATTTTCCATTCAAACATGCTTGTTCTTATCTAAGATGTTCATTCGCGCTTAATTATGAAGAAGGTGATGATCCATGACACTCATCACCTTCCTCAATCCATGAATGTGTATCTGACAACCACCTCCGTTTTACATTAGATTGAATGAGTATCTCTTAGATTCCTTAATCAGAATCTTCGTGGTATAAGCCGGATTGATGGCGGCATTCATGAGAATCCGGAAAGTCTAAACCTTGTCTGTGGTATTCCGAGTAGGATTCTGGGATTGAATGACTGTGACGAGCTTCAAACTCCTGAAGGCTGGGCGTTAGTGACAGACGCAAAAGAATCAATGGATTCTATTCCAACCTGATTGAGAACCGACAGATGATTAGTCGTGCTATGACAGAGCATAGGAACGTTTTCACTGAGAGGATGGGAGGTAGCCATTGACAACGGTGACACCCTACATAGAGCTTGCCATGGAAGGAACCCTGCGTGTGGGAAGAGGACTTCAAGGAAAAGTAGAAATTCAAAGGATAAAGCATCTCCAAAACTCCAACATATTTCTCATTACTGCACACCAAGTAACGATTTGATTCTCTTTTATTTTTCTAATAATTTTAAACACTTTGACTTCTTACAATTAAATCCAAATAATCTTATTGGCCTCCTGACTAAGATTAATAAAATAAATATAGCTTGCTTCAAACCAATAATCTCCGTGGGATCGACCCTTACTCACGTAAGGTATTACTTGGACGACCCAGTGCACTTGCTGGTTAGTTGTGCGGATCACAAATTCGTGCACCAAGTTTTTGGCGCCGTTGCCGGGGATTATTTGAGTTTGAATAACTAAAAGTTTATTTTATTTCTTAGATTAGGAATAATTTATTATTTTTATTGTTATAGAGTCATTAAATTCTGATAGGATAGTTTCTTTTCAAAAATTTCTTTTCAAAAATATTATTTTTCTTTATTAATTGTTGATTTTTCGTGAGTCTAGTGTCTTGTTTTAAGTTTGGTGTCAATTGCATGCTTTTCCTTGTCTCTTAATTTTTTTCGAATTGCATATTCTTGTTTTTCCTTGATCTTCAAGTTGTTCTTGTTTATCTTTCTTGTTGATCTTGAGTTTTTCTCGCTTTGTGTCTTTTCTTGTTTCACTTGTGTTCTTTTTAAAGCATTAATTGGAATATTCAGAACAAGTGTTACATTTACTCCCAATTGGCTAGAGTATTGGTTTATATTCTTGATGATTGGGCACTAGTTCTTTTGAAAATCTTTTTCAAAAATAATTTTTCTTGATTTAATCTTGTGCCAAACTCTAAGTTTGGTGTTTTCTTGTTAATTTTAATATAATTTTCGAAAAATTGTCTTGGTTTTCTAAAAATTTTAAGTTTGGTGTTCTTTCTTTTGTTCTTGGTGTTCTTGTGAATCTTCAAGGTGTTCTTGAGTCTTTCCTGTGTTTTGATCTTAAAATTTTTAAGTTTGGTGTTCCTTGGTGTTTTCCCTCCAAAATTTTCGAAAATAAGGAACATTGGATCTAAAAATTTTAAATCTTGTGTCTTTTGCATATTTTTCTCTTTCATCATAAAATTCAAAATTCAAAAAAAAATATATTTTCTAACTAATTTTGGAACTACATTTTTCGAAAATATTATATAAAAATTCAATTTTCAAATTCAAAATATTTCCAATTTCTTTTATTTATTTCGTTTTTATTTTATTTTATAAAAATTAATTTTTATAAAATAAATAATTTCAACATATATATTATCTCTTTTATTCCATCATGGAAGCAAGTAGGAATGAACAGTCCAGGAGGACTCTGGGGTCATATGCTAACCCCACTACTGCTTCATATGGGAGTAGTATCTGTATACCCTCCATTGGAGTTAGTAGCTTTGAGTTGAATCCTCAACTCATTATCATGGTGCAGCAAAACTGTCAGTATTCTGGTCTTCCACATGAAGAACCTACAGAGTTTCTGGCACAATTTTTGCAAATTGCTGACACAGTACATGATAAGAAAGTGGATCAGGATGTCTACAGATTATTACTGTTTCCATTTGCTGTAAAAAATCAAGCTAAGAGGTGGTTAAATAACCAGCCTAAAAACAGCATAAAAACATGGAAGCAGCTGTCCGAAAAATTCCTGAATCACTATTTCCCTCCAAAACGGATGACACAGCTAAGGCTAAGCATCCAAGGCTTCAAACAAGGAGATAATGAATCTCTTTATGATGCCTGGGAGAGATACAGAGAGATGCTAAGAAAATGCCCCTCTGAAATGTTTTCAGAATGGGTGCAATTAGACATCTTCTACTATGGGCTTACAGAAAAAGCTCAGATTTCTCTAGACCACTCGGCTGGTGGATCTATAAATATGAGAAAAACAATTGAAGAAGCTCAAGAGCTTATTGATACAGTTACCAGGAATCAACATCTGTACCTAAGCAGTGAATCTTCCATGAAAGAAGAAGCTAAAACAGTAACTGCTGAGCTCAGTCTGGTGGATCAGGCTAATGAATTCAATCAGCAATTAGACTTTCTAACTCAGCAGCTAGCCGAATTCAAGGAAATATTACAGGAAACAAGAATGGCTAACAGGAATATGGAAGTACAATTAAAGCAGACAGAAAAGCAACTGTCAAAACAAATAGCAGAAGAATGTCAAGCAGTTCAATTAAGAAGTGGGAAAACATTAAATACCTCACTTCAAAGCAGCAGGAAACCAAGAAATGAACAAATGGCTAATCAGAATCCCTCTGAGGACAGTCAGAGCCCAGAGAGGAATAAAGCTGGCGCTGAACGCCCAGACCATGCTCATTCCTGGCGTTCAACGCTAGAAACAAGCATGAATCCGGCGTTGAACGCCCAAAGGGAGCATGGTTCTGGCGTTCAAACGCCAGTAACAAAGAAGGAGGTGGCGTCTAACGCCACTCCAGCTTCCACCCCTGGCATTCAAATGCCAGTGGGGGATCAGTCACATACAAGTGCTGATGACAACCCTTCTAAAAAGGCTTCCCAGCCCACTTCTGTAGGTAATAAACCTGCAGCAACTATGGTTGAGGAATACAAAGTCAAAATGCCTTATCCTCAAAAACTCCGCCAAGCGGAACAGGATAAGCAATTTGCCCGCTTTGCAGACTATCTCAAGACTCTTGAAATAAAGATTCCGTTTGCAGAAGCACTTGAGCAAATACCATCTTATGCTAAGTTCATGAAAGAGATCTTAAGTCATAAGAAGGATTGGAGGGAAACTGAAAAAGTTTACCTCACTGAAGAATGCAGTGCAGTCATTCTGAAAAGCTTACCTGAGAAGCTTAAAGATCCTGGGAGCTTTATGATACCATGCACATTAAAGGGCACTTGCACCAAGCAAGCTTTATGTGATCTTGGGGCAAGTATCAATCTAATACCTGCATCTACTATCAGAAAGCTTGGTTTAACTGAAGAAATCAAACCAACCAGGATATGTCTTCAACTTGCTGATGGCTCCATTAAATACCCATCAGGCATGATTGAGGACATGATTGTCAAGGTTGGGCCATTTGCCTTTCCTACTGACTTTGTGGTGTTAGAAATGGAGGAGCACAAGAGTGCAACTCTCATTCTAGGAAGACCTTTCCTAGCTACTGGCCGAACCCTCATTGACGTCCAAAAAGGGGAAGTAACCTTAAGAGTCAATGAGGAGGAGTTCAAGTTGAATATTGTCAAAGCCATGCAACATCCAGACACCCCAAATGACTGCATGAGTGTTGATATCATTGACTCTCTGGTAAGAGAGGTCAATATGGCTGAGAGTCTCGAATCAGAGCTAGAGGACATCTTTAAAGATGTTCAGCCTGACTTGGAGGAATCAGAGAGAATAGTAGAACCTCTGAAAGTCCCTCAGGAAGAGGAGAAACCCCCAAAACCCGAGCTCAAACCATTACCACCATACCTAAAATATGCATTTTTGGGAGAAGGTGATACCTTCCCTGTAATTATAAGCTCTACCTTAGAGCCACAGGAAGAGGAAGCACTAATTCAAGTGCTAAGGACACACAAGACAGCTCTTGGGTGGTCCATCAGTGATCTCAAGGGCATTAGCCCAGCCAGATACATGCACAAGATCCTATTGGAGGGTGACGCCAAGCCTGTGGCCCAACCACAAAGGCGGCTGAACCCAGCCATGAAGGAAGTAGTGCAGAAAGAGGTCACTAAGCTACTAGAGGCTGGGATTATTTATCCTATTTCTGATAGCCCCTGGGTGAGCCCTGTCCAAGTTGTCCCTAAGAAAGGCGGGGCATGACAGTGGTTCATAATGAAAAAAATGAACTGGTTCCTACAAGAACAGTTACTGGGTGGTGTATGTGTATTGATTACAGAAGGCTCAATACAGCTACCAGAAAGGATCATTTTCCTTTACCATTCATAGACCAGATGCTGGAAAGACTGGCAGGTCATGAATACTACTGCTTCCTGAATGGATATTCAGGTTATAATCAAATTGCAGTAGATCCAAAAGATCAAGAGAAAACAGCATTCACATGTCCATCTGGAGTATTTGCATACAGAAGGATGCCATTTGGCCTGTGTAATGCACCTGCAACCTTTCAGAGGTGCATGCTTTCAATTTTCTCTGATATGGTGGAAAATTTTCTGGAAGTCTTCATGGATGACTTTTCAGTGTTTGGAGACTCATTCAGCTCCTGCCTTAACCATTTAGCACTTGTTCTAAAGAGATGCCAAGAGACTAACCTGGTTTTAAACTGGGAGAAGTGTCACTTTATGGTGACTGAAGGAATTGTCCTTTGGCACAAAATCTCGAACAAGGGAATAGAGGTGGATCAAGCTAAAGTTGAAGTAATTGAAAAATTACCACCACCCGCCAATGTTAAGGCAATCAGAAGCTTTTTGGGGCATGCAGGATTCTATAGGAGGTTTATAAAGGATTTTTCAAAAATCGCCAAACCTCTGAGCAACCTGCTAGCTGCTGACAAGCCATTTATCTTTGATAAAGAGTGTCTGCAGGCATTTGAGACTCTGAAAGCTAAATTGGTTACAACACCAATCATCTCAGCACCAGACTGGACATTGCCATTTGAATTGATGTGTGATGCCAGTGACCATGCCATTGGTGCAGTGTTGGGACAGAGGCATGACAAGCTTCTGCACGTTATTTACTATGCCAGCCGTGTTTTAAATGACGCACAGAAGAATTACACAACCACAGAAAAAGAGCTTCTTGCAGTGGTTTACGCCATTGACAAATTCAGATCCTATTTAGTAGGATCAAAAGTGATTGTGTATACTGATCATGCTGCTCTTAAATATCTACTCACAAAGCAAGATTCAAAGCCCAGACTTATAAGATGGGTGTTGCTTCTGTAAGAGTTTGATATAGAAATAAGAGACAGAAAAGGGACAGAGAATCAAGTAGCAGATCACCTATCCCGAATAGAACCAGTAGAAGGGGCGTCCCTCCCTCTCACTGAGATCTCTGAAACCTTTCCGGATGAGCAACTATTTGCCATCCAGGAAGTGCCATGGTTTACAGACATTGCAAACTACAAGGCAGTGAGATTCATACCCAAAGAATATAGTAGACAGCAAACAAAGAAGCTGATCACTGATGCAAAGTATTATCTTTGGGATGAGCCGTATCTCTTTAAGAGATGTGCAGACGGAGTAATTCGTAGATGTGTGCCTAAGGAAGAAGCACAGAAGATCCTATGGCACTGCCACGGATCACAGTATGGAGGACATTTTGGAAGTGAGCGAACAGCCACAAGAGTCCTCCAATGTGGCTTTTACTGGCCTACTCTCTATAAAGACTCCCGAGTGTTTGTACTTAATTGTGATAGTTGCCAAAGATCTGGCAATCTACCTCACAGCTATGCCATGCCTCAACAAGGGATCTTGGAGATTGAGTTGTTTGATGTGTGGGGCATTGACTTCATGGGACCTTTCCCACCATCATACTCAAACACTTATATTCTGGTGGCAGTGGATTATGTATCCAAATGGGTGGAGGCTATTGCAACACCCACCAATGACACTAAAACAGTGTTAAAATTCCTCCAGAAACACATCTTCAGCAGATTTGGTATCCCTAGAGTATTAATCAGTGATGGGGGTACTCATTTCTGCAATAAACAACTTTACTCTGCTCTGGTTCGCTATGGAGTTAGCCACAGGGTAGCTACTCCATATCACCCACAAACTAATGGGCAAGCTGAAGTCTCAAATAGAGAACTCAAAAGAATCCTGGAACGGACTGTAATTAACCGTAGAAGGGATTGGGCAAGAAGCTTGGATGATGCTCTGTGGGCATACAGAACAGCATTCAAGACCCCTATAGGGACCTCTCCATACCAGCTTGTGTATGGAAAAGCATGTCACTTGCCAGTGGAACTGGAACACAAGGCCTACTGGGCAACCAGATTCCTAAACCTTGATGCCAAGTCAGCTGGAGAAAAACGATTGCTCCAGTTAAATGAGCTAGAGGAATTTAGACTCAATGCTTTCGAGAATGCAAAGATTTACAAAGAGAAAGCGAAAAGATGGCATGATAAGAAATTCTCATCCAGAGTCTTTGAGCCGGGGCAGAAAGTTCTGCGCTATTTAATTCTAGGCTCAAATTATTTCCCGGGAAATTAAAATCCCGGTGGAGAGGTCCATATGTAATCACAAACGTATCACCATATGGATACATAGAGCTTCAGGATAATGACTCTAACAAAAAGTTCATTGTTAATGGACAAAGAGTTAAACATTATCTTGAAGGCAATTTCGAGCAAGAATGCTCAAAACTGAGACTTAATTAAAACTCAGTAATAGTCCAGCTAATGACATTAAAGGAGCGCTTGCTGGGAGGCAACCCAGCCAATCACAAAATTTAATTTTATTTGTTTCTGTTGATTTTTACAGGTATAGGTCAAAATATCCTCAAGGTAAAAAAGCAATTGATTGGATTCACAGAGTTAAAGGGGAATTTGGAAGTTTACTGGCGAAAAAAGGCCAGTAAGAAACATTTTGGGCGTTGAACGCCCAAAAGAAGCACCCACTGGGCGTTCAACGCCAGTAAGGGTAGCCATCTGGGCGTTAAACGCCAGAAAGGAGCACCTTCTGGGCGTTAAACGCCAGAAAGAAGCACTTTCTGGGCGTTTAACGCCAGATTGACAGCATCCTGGGCGTTCAGAAAAACGCCCAGTAACAAAGGACTTCCTGGCGTTCAACGCCAGAAAGATGCATCAGCTGGGCGTTGAACGCCCAGGAGAAGCAACATTTGGGCGTTAAACGCCCAAAACATGCAGCATTTGGGCGTTTAACGCCAGGATGGTGGGGAGGAGGTAAAATTCATTTTTTTTGCAAATTTTCTAAATTTTTATGTTTCAATTCATAATTTCTTGCATCAACATATTTCAAAATGTCATCCTTCAAATCAAATTAGTTTTCTAAGAACCCTAATTTCTAAAATTCCTTGTTCAAAATTTTCAAATATATCTTAATCCATAAGGACAAATTGTTTTCCAATCCAATCCAACTCTTTTAAGTTTGTTTTTTTTTACTCAATTATCTTTTTAAAATCTTTTTCAAAATTAAAAATTCAGATTTATCTTTTTAATTATTGTTCATATCTTTCTCTTTTTTAACTATATCTTTTTCTTATCATATCTATCTTTTCTAAATCATATCTTCTATCTTATTCTTTTCTTATTTTCGAAATTTCCCACCCCCCACCCTATATATTGAGTTCGGCGCCCCACTCATCATCACCTTGCAACACTTGCTCTCCTCCTATCCCTCTCCTTTCTTCTCTTTTGCTTGAGGACAAGCAAAGCTCTAAGTTTGGTGTGGTTATCCGTGATCACAAAAACATACTCATTAAGATCATGGCTCCTAAAGGAAAACAACCCACCCCAAGAGGCAAGAAAGAGAGTACTCCAAAGCCACTTTGGAATCAAGGGAAGTTCTTAACTAAAGAACATTCAGACCATTACTACAAAATAATGAGTCACAGATCAGTGATCCCGGAAGTCAAATTTGATCTGAAAGAAGATGAATATCCGGAGATCCAAGAGCAAATTCGAAACAGGAATTGGGAAATTCTGGCCAATCCTGAAACGAAAGTGGGAAGGAACATGGTTCAGGAGTTCTATGCTAATCTATGGCAGACAGACAGGCAAAGAATAATTGGAGCTGCTCTCTATGACCATCGAACCTTAGTCAGAGGAAAGATTGTTCATACCCATCCTGACAAGATCAGGGAGATATTTAAGATTCCTCAACTGAAAGATGACCCAGACTCCTTTAATAGGAGAATGATGAGGGTAAATAAAGGTCTAGACAAGATTCTAGAGGATATATGCATCCCTGAAGTCAGGTGGACCACCAGCACCACTGGCACCCCAATTCAACTCAAAAGAGAAGATCTAAAACCAGTAGCCAGAGGCTGGCTAGATTTCATTGGGCGTTCCATATTGTCCACCAGCAACCGTTCTGAAGTTACCATTAAAAGAGCAGTAATGATTCACTGCATCATGTTGGGAAAAGAAGTAGAAGTCCATCAACTGATCTCATGTGAGCTATACAAAATAGCAAACAGGAATTCCAAGGACGCCAAATTGGCCTATCCAAGCTTAATTTCTATGCTCTGCAAAGATGCCGGAGTGAAGATGGGAATAACAGAGTATATCCCAGTTGAGAGGCCAATCACTAGAATATCAATGGTCAGACAACAGCAACAAGATGATTCAGCCAAGAGGAGAGCACAGGAAGCCCTCCCAGAACTGCCTCAATTCAAATATTGGGGACATCTTGAGGCTTCTATTTCCAAATTGCAAGAAGCTATGGACCAAATAAAGGAAGAATAGAACAATCAAAGTAGCATGCTTTGCAAACTGCTTAAGGAACAGGAAGAGCAAGGGCGTGATCTAAGGGAGCTGAAGCGCCAAAAATTAATCCTTGAAAAGCACCCCACAGATTAGAGGAACATCTACTCCTCAAAACAACAGGTTGTTGAGTTCCAATTTTTCTGCTTTAACTTAGTGATAGTGTTATTATAGAAATTTACCTTAGGAGATATATAGTAGTAGTAATTAGTATATCTATTTTGATTTTATTTTTAATTAAGCTATAATTTATTTTTCTCATCATCATCAGGCATGAATAAAGTAGTAGATTTTTTTTAGAATAAAGAAGTAATCTATATTTTTCGAGTTCTTAATAATAAAAATTATAATTAACTATGTGTGGTGGCAATACTTTTTGTTCTCTGAATGAATGCTTGAACAGTGCATAACTTGTACTTTGAATTTGATGAATATTGGCTCCTGAAAGAATGAGGAACACGAAAAATATTATTGATAATCTGAAAAATCATGAGCATTGATTCTTGAAGCAAGAGAAAGCAGCCAAAAAAAAAATTTGAATCAAAAGGAATAAAAGCCAAACAGCCCTTAAAACCAAAAGCCAAGGGTGAAAAGGATCCAAGGCTTTGAGCATCAGTGGATAGGAGGGTCTAAGGAAATAGTTCCAGGCCTAAGCGGCTAAACCAAGCTGTCCCTAACCATGTGCTTGTGGCATGCAGGTCCAAGTTACAAACTTGAGACTGAGTGGTTAAAGTCGTGATCCAAGGCAAATAGAGTGTGCTCAAGAGCTCTGGACACCTCTGACTGGGGACTCTAGCAAAGCTGAGTCACAATCTGAAAAAGGTTCACCTAGTCATGTGTCTGTGGCATTTATGTATCTGGTGGTAATACTGGAAAACAAAGTGCTTAGGGCCACGGCCAAGACTCATAAAATAACTGTGTTCAAGAATCAACATACTACACTAGGAGAATCAATAATATTATCTGAATTCTGAGTTCCTATGGATGCCAATCATTCTGAAATTCAAAGGATAAAGGGAGATGCTGGTGCACGAAATTGTGATCACTACAACTTCGCACAACTAACCAGCAAGTGCACTGGGTCGTCCAAGTAATACCTTACGTGAGTAAGGGTCGATCCCACGGAGATTGGTGGTATGAAGCAAGCTATGGTCATCTTGTAAATCTCAGTCAGGCAGACTCAAATGTATAATGGTGATGATAAACGAATAAAGCATAAAGATAAAGATAGAGATACTTATGCATATCATTGGTGTAAGAGCTTCAGACAAGTGTATGAAGATGCCTTCCCTTCCGTCTCTCTGCTTTCCTACTGCCTTCATCCAATCCTTCTTACTCCTTTCCATGGCAAGCTCGTGTAGGGTTTCACCATTGTCAGTGGCTACCTCCCATCCTCTCAGTGAAAGCGATTGCATATGTCCTGTCACGGCATAGCGGAATTCAGCTGTCGGTTCTCGGTCAGGCCGGAATAATATCCATTGATACTTTTGCGTCTGTCACTAACGCCCCGCCTGCTAGGAGTTTGAAGCACGTCACAGTCATTCAATCATTGAATCCTACTCAGAATACCACAGACAAGGTTAGACCTTCCGGATTCTCTTGAATGCCGCCATCAGTTCTTGCCTATACCACGAAGACTCTGATCTCACGGAATGGTTGGCTCGTTTGTCAGGCGAGCACTCGGTTGTCAGGCGATCAACCATGCATCATGCAATCAGGAATCCAAGAGATATTCACTAAGCCTCAGATGCTTGTAGAACAAGAGTGGTTGTCAGTCACTTTGTTCATGGGTGAGAATGGTGATGGGCGTCAATCATCACCTTCATCAAGTTGAAGAACAAGTGATATCTTGGACAAAGAACAAGCGGAATTGAATAGAAGAACAATAGTAATTGCATTAATACTCGAGGTACAGCAGAGCTCCACACCTTAATCTATGGTGTGTAGAAACTCCACCGTTGAAAATACATAAGAACAAAAGTGATCATTGGTTTCGGCCCCTAGAGAGGGAACCAGAAGAACCAAGATGAAAATACAATAGTAAAAGGTCCTATTTATAAGAAACTAGTAGCCTAGGTGTACAGAGATGAGTAAATGACATAAAATCCACTTCCGGGCCCACTTGGTGTGTGCTTGGGCTGAGCAATGAAGCATTTTTCGTGTAGAGACTCTTCTTGGCGTTTAACTCCCGTTTTGGTGCCAGTTTGGGCGTTTAACTCCCATTCTTGTGCCAGTTTGGGCGTTTAACGCTGGGAATTCTGAGGGTGACTTTGAACGCCGGTTTGGGCCATCAAATCTTGGGCAAAGTATGGACTATCATATATTGCTGGAAAGCCCAGGATGTCTACTTTCCAACGCCGTTGAGAGCGCGCCATTGGGCTTCTGTAGCTCCAAAAATCCACTTCGAGTGCAGGGAGGTCAGAATCCAACAGCATCTGCAGTCCTTTTTAGTCTCTGAATCAGATTTTTGCTCAGGTCCCTCAATTTCAGCCAGAAAATACCTGAAATCACAGAAAAACACACAAACTCATATTAAAGTCCAGAAAAGTGAATTTTAACTAAAAACTAATAAAATATACTAAAAACTAACTAGATCCTATCAAAAACATACTAAAACATGCCAAAAGCGTACAAATTATCCGCTCATCACAACACCAACTTAAATTGTTGCTTGTCCTCAAGCAACTGAAAATCAAATAAGATAAAAAGAAGAGAATATACTATAGACTCCAAATTATCAATGAAACTAAGCTCCAAATTAGATGAGCGGGACTAGTAGCTTTTTGCCTCCGAACAGTTTTGGCATCTCACTTTATCCTTTGAAATTCAGAATGATTGGCTTCTTTAGGAACTTAGAATCCAGATAGTGTTATTGATTCTCCTAGTTAAGTATGATGATTCTTGAACACAGCTACTTATTGAGTCTTGGCTGTGGCCCAAAGCACTCTGTCTTCCAGTATTACCACCGGATACATACATGCCACAGACACATAATTGGGTGAACCTTTTCAGATTGTGACTCAGCTTTGCTAAAGTCCCCAATTAGAGGTGTCCAGGGTTCTTAAGCACACTCTTATTTGCCTTGGATCACAACTTTATTTCTTTCTTTTTCTTTCTTTTTTCGGTTTTTTTTTTTCGTTTGCTTCCTTCTTTCTCTCTTTTTTTTTTTGTATTCACTGCTTTTTCTTGCTTCAAGAATCATTTTTATGATTTTTCAGATCCTCAGTAACATGTCTCCTTTTTCATCATTCTTTCAAGAGCCAACAATTTTAACATTCATGAACCACAAATTCAAAAGACATATGCACTGTTCAAGCATACATTCAGAAAACAAAAAGTATTGTCACCACATCAAACTAATTAAGCTAGTTTTAAAGATGAATTTGAAATCCTGTACTTCTTGTTCTTTTGTGATAAAAACAGTTTTCATTTAAGAAAGGTGATGGATTCATATTCATAGCTTTATGGCATAGACACTAAGACACTAATGATCACAAGACACAAACATGGACAAACATAAAGCATAAAAATCGAAAAACAGAAGAATAAAGAACAAGGAAATCAAGGAACGGGTCCACCTTAGTGATGGCGGCTCTTTCTTGCTCTTGAAGATCCTATGGAGTGCTTGAGCTCCTCAATGTCTCTTCCTTGTCTTTGTTGCTCCTCCCTCATGATTCTTTGGTCTTCTCTAATTTCATGGAGGAGGATGGCACGTTCTTGGTGCTCCACCCTTAGTTGTCCCATGTTGGAACTCAATTCTCCTAGGGAGGTGTTCAGTTGCTCCCAATAGTCTTGTGGAGGAAAGTGAATCCCTTGAGGTATCTCAGGGATCTCATGATGAGAGGGGTCTCTTGTTTGCTCCATCTTCTTCTTAGTGATGGGCTTGAGGTCATGCCTTCTCAGTTGAACCGGCTTTGGATGCCCTAAATGGTTATGGAAAAACAAAAAGCAATGCTTTTACCACACCAAACTTAAAAGGTTTGCTCGTCCTCGAGCAAAAGAAGAAAGAAGAGAGTAGAAGAAGAAGAAATGGAGGAAAGGGAGATGGCTTTGTGTTTGGCCAAAGAGGGGGAGAAGTGGTGGTTTATGAAGGATGGATGTGAGTGGTGAAGAGAAAGAGATGTTGAGGTGATTGGTGAATGGGTGAAGAAGAAGAGAGGGTGGTGGGATTGGTGGGGATCTTGTGGGGTCCACAGATCCTTAGGTGTCAAGGAAAAGTCATCCCTGCACCAAATGGCATCAAAATCCACGTTTTGGGCCATTTCTGGCGTTAAACGCCGGGCTGGTGCCCATTTCTGGCGTTTAACGCCAGGTTCTTGCCCTTTCCTGGCGTTTAACGCCAGTCTGGTGCCCCTTTCTGGCGTTAAACGCCCAGAATGGTGCCAGACTGGGCGTTAAACGCCCAACAGCTAGCATTACTGGCGTTTGAACGCCAGCTTCTTCTCCTCCAGGGTGTGCTGTTTTTCCTTCCTGTTTTTCATTTTGTTTTTGCTTTTTTCATTGTTTTTGTGACTTCTTATGATCATCAACCTACAAAAAAAAGATAAAATAACAAAAGAAAATAGTTAACTATAAAACATTGGGTTGCCTCCCAACAAGCGCTTCTTTAATGTCATTAGCTTGACAGAGGACTCTCATGGAGCCTCAGAAATGCTCAGAACCGTGTTGGAACCTCCCAACACCAAACTTAGAGTTTGAATGTGGGGGTTCAACACCAAACTTAGAGTTTGGTTGTGGCCTCCCAACACCAAACTTAGAGTTTGACTGTGGGGGCTCTGCTTGGCTCTGTTTTGAGAGAAGCTCTTCATGCTTCCTCTCCATGATGATAGAGGGATGTCCTTGGGCCTTAAACACCAAGGATTCTTCATTCACTTGAATGATCAACTCTCCTCTATCAACATCAATCACAGCCTTTGCTGTGGCTAGGAAGGGTCTGCCAAGGATGATGGATTCATCCATGCACTTCCCAGTCTCTAGGACTATGAAATCAGTAGGGATGTAATGGTCTTCAATCTTCACCAAAACATTCTCTACGAGTCCATGAGCTTGTTTTCTTGAATTGTCTGCCATCTCTAATGAGATTCTTGCAGCTTGCACCTCAAAGATCCCTAATTTCTCCATTACAGAGGGGGGCATGAGGTTTACACTTGACCCTAAGTCACACAAGGCCTTCTTGAAGGTCATGGTGCCTATGGTACAAGGTATAGAAAACTTCCCAGGATCCTGCCTCTTTTGAGGCAGTTTCTGCTTAGACAAGTCATCCAGTTCTTTGGTGAGCAAGGGAGGTTCATCCTCCCAAGTCTCATTTCCAAATAACTTGTCATTTAGCTTCATGATTGCTCCAAGGTATTTAGCAACTTGCTCTTCAGTGACATACTCATCCTCTTCAGAGGAAGAATACTCATCAGAGCTCATGAATGGCAGAAGTAAGTCCAATGGAATCTCTATGGTCTCATTTTGAGCCTCAGATTCCCATTGGAACTCAGAGGAGATTGGTACACGCCCACTGAGGTCTTCCTCAGTGGCGTCCTCCTCCTCTCTTTCCTCTCCACATTCGGCCATGGTTATGGCTTTGCACTCTCCTTTTGGATTTCTTCTGTATTACTTGGGAGAGTACTAGGAGGGAGTTCAGTAACTTTCTTGCTCAGCTGACCCACTTGTCCTTCCAAATTTCTGATGGAGGACCTTGTTTCATTCATGAAACTTTGAGTGGTCTTTATTAGATCAGAGACCGTTGTTGCTAAGTCAGAAGTATTCTGCTTAGAACTCTCTGTCTGTTGCTGAGAAGATGATGGAAAAGGCTTGCCATTGCTAAACCTGTTTCTTCCACCATTATTGTTATTGAAACCTTGTTGAGGTCTCTCTTGATTCTTCCATGAGAAATTGGGGTGATTTCTCCATGAAGAATTGTAGGTGTTTCCATAGGGTTCTCCTAGGTAATTCACCTCTTCCATTGAAGGGTTCTCAGGATCATAGGCTTCTTCCTCAGATGAAGCATCCTTAGTACTGTTTGGTGCATTTTGCATTCCAGACAGACTTTGAGAAATCAAATTGACTTGTTGAGTCAATATCTTGTTCTGAGCCAATATGGCATTCAGAGTGTCAATCTCAAGAACTCCTTTCTTCTGATTAGTCCCATTATTCACAGGATTCCTTTCAGAAGTGTACATGAATTGATTATTTGCAACCATTTCAATCAATTCTTGAGCCTCTGTAGGCATCTTCTTCAGATGAAGAGATCCTCCAGCAGAGCTATCCAGAGACATCTTGGATAGTTCAGAGAGACCATCATAGAAAATCCCTATGATGCTCCATTCAGAAAGCATGTCTGAGGGACATTTTCTGATTAATTGTTTGTATCTTTCCCAAGCTTCATAGAGGGATTCTCCATCCTTCTGTCTGAAGGTTTGGACTTCCACTCTAAGCTTACTCCATCTTTGTGGTGGAAAGAACTTTGCCAAGAAGGCATTGACTAGCTTTTCCCAAGAGTCCAGGCTTTCTTTAGGTTGAGAGTCCAACCATATTCTAGCTCTGTCTCTTACAGCAAAAGGGAATAGCATCAGTCTATAGACCTCAGGGTCTACCCCATTAGTCTTGACTGTGTCACAGATTTGCAAGAATTCAGCTAAGAACTGATGGGGATCTTCCATTGGAAGTCCATGGAACTTGCAATTCTGTTGCATTAGAGAAACTAATTGAGGCTTAAGCTCAAAGTTGTTTGCTCTAATGGCAGGGATAGAGATGCTTCTCCCATAGAAGTCGGGAGTAGGTGCAGTAAAGTCACCCAGCACCTTCCTTGCATTGTTGGTATTATTGTTGTTTTCGGCTGCCATGTCTTCTTCTTCTTTGAAGAATTCGGTCAGGTCCTCTCAGGTTCAGGGTCAGCTTCAACAAGAATGCCTTTGTCTTTGTTCCTGCTCATATGAAAGAGTAGAGAACAAGAAAGTATGGAATCCTCTATGTCACAGTATAGAGATTCCTTTTGGTGTCAGAGGAAGAAAAATGGAAGACAGAGGTGGAAAATTCGAACTTATCAAAGAAGATGGAGTTCGAATTTTGCATTAAGGGATAGTGTTAGTCCAAAAATAGAAGGATGTGAGAAGAAGGGAAGTAATTTTCGAAAATTAAGTAAAAGATTTTGAAAACATTTTGGAAAACACTAATTGATTCTCAAAAATTAAGAATAGAAAAAGAATCAAGTGATTTTTGAAAAAGATTTGAAATTAGAAATCAAAAAGATTTGATTGAAAACTTATTTTGAAAAAGATGTGATTGAAAAATTATGGTTTTAAAAAGATATGATTGAAAAGATATGATTTGAAAACAATTTTAAAAGATATGATTTGAAAACAATTTTAAAAAAGATTTGATTTTAAAAATTAATGACTTGCCTAACAAGAAAAGATATGATTCAAACATAAAACCTTCCTCAACAGAAAAGGCAAAAAATGTTCAATCAAATCATTAATTGTTAGTAAGTATCTTTGAAAAAGGAAAGAAATTGATTTTGAAAACATTTGATTGAAAAGATATGATTTGAAAAAGATTTGATTTTGAAAAACTTTGAAAACTTGAAAAAAATTGATTTTGAAAACAAAATCTTCCCCCTTTGCCATCCTGGCGTTAAACGCCCAGAATGGTGCACATTCTGGCGTTTAACGCCCAAAACTATACCCTTTTGGGCGTTAAACGCCCAGCCAGGCACCCTGGCTGGCGTTTAAACGCCAGTCTGTCTTCTTCACTGGGCATTTTTGAATGCCCAGCTTTTTCTGTGTGATTCCTCTGCAGTATGTTCTGAATCTTCAATTCTCTGTATTATTGACTTGAAAAGACACAAATTAAAAATATTTTTGGATTTTTAATAATGCAACTAAAATCAAATAACAATGCATGCAAGACACCAAACTTAGCAGTTTGTATATATGAGAAACAACAAAACACTCAAGTCAATAGAATTCAAAGATCAAAACAAGAAAATCATCAAGAACAACTTGAAGATTAATGAAGACTCATGCATGAATTCGAAAAAAATGCAAGAAGAGTAGAAACATGCAATTGACACCAAACTTAAAATGAGACTCTAGACTCAAACAAGAAATATTTTTGGATTTCATGATTTTGTAATTTTTTTTTGTGCTTTTTCGAAAATTAAGTGAAAAGGAAAATAAAGGTATCAAAATTCTTAATGAGAATTCCAGGAATCATGCAATGTTAGTCTAAAGCTTTAGTCTAAAGGAATTAGACATAGCTAGCTAAGCTTCAGCAAGACATTGCATTCAAGAGCTAAATTGATGATGATCAATCAGCTTTGGTGATGATAAGAACATCACCTTGAAACACTAGAATTCATTCTTAAGAACTCTGAAGAAAAATAATACCTAATCTAAGCAACAAGATGAACCGTCAGTTGTCCATACACAAGAACAATCCCCGGCAACGGCGCCAAAAACTTGGTGCACGAAATTGTGATCACTACAACTTCGCACAACTAACCAGCAAGTGCACTGGGTCGTCCAAGTAATACCTTACGTGAGTAAGGGTCGATCCCACGGAGATTGGTGGTATGAAGCAAGCTATGGTCATCTTGTAAATCTCAGTCAGGCAGACTCAAATGTATAATGGTGATGATAAACGAATAAAGCATAAAGATAAAGATAGAGATACTTATGCATATCATTGGTGTAAGAGCTTCAGACAAGTGTATGAAGATGCCTTCCCTTCCGTCTCTCTGCTTTCCTACTGCCTTCATCCAATCCTTCTTACTCCTTTCCATGGCAAGCTCGTGTAGGGTTTCACCATTGTCAGTGGCTACCTCCCATCCTCTCAGTGAAAGCGATTGCATATGTCCTGTCACGGCATAGCGGAATTCAGCTGTCGGTTCTCGGTCAGGCCGGAATAATATCCATTGATACTTTTGCGTCTGTCACTAACGCCCCGCCTGCTAGGAGTTTGAAGCACGTCACAGTCATTCAATCATTGAATCCTACTCAGAATACCACAGACAAGGTTAGACCTTCCGGATTCTTTTGAATGCCGCCATCAGTTCTTGCCTATACCACGAAGACTCTGATCTCACGGAATGGTTGGCTCATTTGTCAGGCGAGCACTCGGTTGTCAGGCGATCAACCATGCATCATGCAATCATGAATCCAAGAGATATTCACTAAGCCTCAGATGCTTGTAGAACAAGAGTGGTTGTCAGTCACTTTGTTCATGGGTGAGAATGGTGATGGGCGTCAATCATCACCTTCATCAAGTTGAAGAACAAGTGATATCTTGGACAAAGAACAAGCGGAATTGAATAGAAGAACAATAGTAATTGCATTAATACTCGAGGTACAGCAGAGCTCCACATCTTAATCTATGGTGTGTAGAAACTCCACCGTTGAAAATACATAAGAACAAAAGTGATCATTGGTTTCGGCCCCTAGAGAGGGAACCAGAAGAACCAAGATGAAAATACAATAGTAAAAGGTCCTATTTATAAGAAACTAGTAGCCTAGGGTGTACAGAGATGAGTAAATGACATAAAAATCCACTTCCGGGCCCACTTGGTGTGTGCTTGGGCTGAGCAATGAAGCATTTTTCGTGTAGAGACTCTTCTTGGCGTTTAACTCCCGTTTTGGTGCCAGTTTGGGCGTTTAACTCCCATTCTTGTGCCAGTTTGGGCGTTTAACGCTGGGAATTCTGAGGGTGACTTTGAACGCCGGTTTGGGCCATCAAATCTTGGGCAAAGTATGGACTATCATATATTGCTGGAAAGCCCAGGATGTCTACTTTCCAACGCCGTTGAGAGCGCGCCAATTGGGCTTCTGTAGCTCCAGAAAATCCACTTCGAGTGCAGGGAGGTCAGAATCCAACAGCATCTGCAGTCCTTTTTAGTCTCTGAATCAGATTTTTGCTCAGGTCCCTCAATTTCAGCCAGAAAATACCTGAAATCACAGAAAAACACACAAACTCATAGTAAAGTCCAGAAAAGTGAATTTTAACTAAAAACTAATAAAAATATACTAAAAACTAACTAGATCCTATCAAAAACATACTAAAAACAATGCCAAAAAGCGTACAAATTATCCGCTCATCAGATGCCAAAACTGTTCAGAAACAAAAAGCTACAAGCCCCGCTCATCTAAAAAAGAATCTGAGCTCCATTTAAAACTCTTAGATATTATTACTTCTTAAATTCTTTCATCCTATTTTATTTATCTAGTTGCTTGAGGACAAGCAACATTTTAAGTTTGGTGTTGTGATGAGCGGATATTTTATACGCTTTTTGGGGGTAATTTCATGTAGATTTTAGCATGTTTTAATTAGTTTTTAGTTAAATGTTATTAGTTTTTAGGCAAAAATCATATTTCTGGACTTTACTATGAGTGTGTGTATTTTTCTGTGATTTCAGGTATTTTCTGGCTGAAATTGAGGAAGCTGAGCAAAAATCTGACTTAGGCTGAAAAAGGACTGCTGATGCTGTTGGATCCTGACCTCCCTACACTCGAAATGGATTTTCTGGAGCTACAGGAGTCCAATTGGCGCGCTCTCAACGGCGTTGGAAAGTAGACATCCAGGGCTTTCCAGCAATATATAATAGTCCATACTTTGCGCGAAGATAGACGACGTAACTTGGCGTTGAACGCCAAGTACATGCTGCTGTCTGGAGTTAAACGCCAGAAAAACGTCATGATTCGGAGTTGAACGCCCAAAACACGTCATAACTTGGAGTTTAACTCCAAGAAAAGCCTCTACTCGTGGATAGCTTTAGTCTCAGCCCCAGCACACACCAAGTGGGCCCCAGAAGTGGATTTCTGCACCAATTATCTTAGTTTACTCATATTCTGTAAACCTATGTTACTAAGTTTATTATTTAAACAACTTTTAGAGAATTATTTTGTACCTCATGACATTTTCAGATCTGAATTACATACTTTTTGACGGCATGAGTCTCTAAACTCCATTGTTGGGGGAGAGGAGCTCTGCAGCGTCTCGATGAATTAATACAATTCCTTTATTTTCCATTCAAACACGCTTGTTCTTATCTAAGATGTTCATTCACGCTTAATTATGAAGAAGGTGATGATCCGTGACACTCATCACCTTCCTCAATCCATGAACGTGTATCTGACAACCACCTCCGTTTTACATTAGATTGAATGAGTATCTCTTAGATTCCTTAATCAGAATCTTCGTGGTATAAGCCGGATTGATGGCGGCATTCATGAGAATCCGGAAAGTCTAAACCTTGTCTGTGGTATTCCGAGTAGGATTCTGGGATTGAATGACTGTGACGAGCTTCAAACTCTTGAAGGCTGGGCGTTAGTGACAGACGCAAAAGAATCAATGGATTCTATTCCAACCTGATTGAGAACCGACAGATGATTAGCCGTGCTGTGACAGAGCATAGGAACGTTTTCACTGAGAGGATGGGAGGTAGCCATTGACAACGGTGACACCCTACATAGAGCTTGCCATGGAAGGAACCCTGCGTGTGGGAAGAGGACTTCAAGGAAAAGTAGAAATTCAAAGGATAAAGCATCTCCAAAACTCCAACATATTTCTCATTACTGCACACCAAGTAACGATTTGATTCTCTTTTATTTTTCTAATAATTTTAAACACTTTGACTTCTTACAATTAAATCCAAATAATCTTATTGGCCTCCTGACTAAGATTAATAAAATAAATATAGCTTGCTTCAAACCAATAATCTCTGTGGGATCGACCCTTACTCACGTAAGGTATTACTTGGACGACCCAGTGCACTTGCTGGTTAGTTGTGCGGATCACAAATTCGTGCACCAGACGTGGTATACGTATTTGAGATGTCTTTTGCGGGATGATTTGGAGATTCCTCCCCCGGCGAATCCGCCGTGTATCATGTGGACATGTCTTTCTAGCGTCTGAGATGATCGCGCAGTTGGTCCGACATCTTCTGCTCTTCTTCTTTTCCTTTGTTCATCATCATGGGTGGCCAGGTATCGATCTAGCTTTCCTTCTCGTACGAGCTTTTCTATGACATTTTTTAAGTCAAAACACTCATTGGTGGAGTGTCCGTGGATCCGATGGTATTCATAATATTCAGCCCGATTTCCTCCTCCTTTTTTGCCTTTGAGTGGTCGAGTTGGTGGTATTTTTTCTGTGTTGCAAACCTCTTTGTAGACAACCACAAGAGACACCCGAAAAGGGGTGTAATTGTGGTATTTTTTATTTTCTCTCCATGGCGATCTTCCTTCTTTCTGGAATCTTTGTCTTTTATCCCGAGAGGTGAACCCGGCCTTTGATGTCTCTTCTAATCGAGAGTTTTCTTCCATGTTGATGTACTTTTCTGCTCGTTCTTGCACCTCGATCAGAGACGTGGGGTACTTCTTTGATATAGATTGACTAAAAGGCCCTTCTCGCAGGCCATTAATGGGGCGCATGATAGCGGCTTCTGTTGGTAGGTTTTGTATATCCAGGCATGTCTTGTTGAATCTCTCCATGTAGTTGCACAGGGTTTCCCTTTCTCCTTGTCTGATTCCCAGTAAGCTCGGCGCATGTTTAGATTTGTCCTTTTGGATGGAGAATCTGGCCAGGAATTTCTTGGCCATGTCGCTGAAACTCGAGATGGATCTAGGAAGGAGGTTGTCGAACCATCTAATTGCTATTTTTGTTAAAGTAGTTGGAAAGGCTTTGCAACGAACTGCATCTGAGGCGTCGGTGAGATACATTCTGCTCCTGAAGTTGCTGAGATGATGGCTGGGATCCGTAGTGCCGTCGTACAAGGTCATGTCTGGGAGTTTAAAGTCTTTTGGGATTCTTGTCTTCATGATCTCTTTGGTGAATAGATCTTGCTCCTTGCGGGTGCTATCTTCGGGAGTGGATCGGCTGGCTTTAGCCTTGACATCGGCTTCAAGTTTTAGGAGTTTGTTCTCCAATTCCCGGCGTCGTCTTATTTCTCTTTGTAGGTCCTTCTCAGCCTCTCGTTGACGTAGAGCTTCTTTCTCAAGTTGTTTTAACCGATCTTGAAACTCATCCAAGGCTTCCTCGTTTGGGGAGTTCTTTTTGTTGATTTGGGGAGTATCTTTTGGTGTAGTGTTCGCGTTTTTGTGCGGCGTTTTATCCTCTAGATCTGAGTCGTAGTTGTTGTCATGGTCGTCCGTCATGGTGCTGGGATGACTTCCAGGTTCCCTGGCAACGGCGCCAATGTTCCGAGGGTTACCTGAAACTGTGGGTCGATCTCGGACGAGATCTTCTGTGCTGGTCGGGGCTGTTGTGTCCGACTTGGTGATGGTGATGATCCTTCGTCTCCGGAGGGTGGGGGGTACTTGCAAGGGATTCCGATGCTTAAGTTAGCAAGGGTATTAAGCAGGTATTGAATAGAATCAGAGTATGAGTTATACCTGGGTGCTCCAATGTATTTATAATGGCATAGAATCACCTTCTTAGATAAGATAAGTTAGTTATCTTATCTTATCTTTATCTTATCTTCAAGTGAGGTCATCTTATCTTCAAGGGAACCGCCCTTCTCTCTATAGGCTTGGGCTCCCTTAGGATTTGGGGCATGTTCCTCTATTTGGGCCCTTCTTTGGGCTTGGCTGGTGACTTGGCCGAGCTCTTAAGAAAGAGGTCGGGTTGTCCTGACCTGAAGAGGTCGGTCGCTTTGTCTGTAGAACATTCCGTGTTGGCCAGCTCGACTCAGGGTATGAACAAGATTCAATACCAACACTGGAACATATAACATAGAAATTACTTGCAAATCTTATAACCACAGAACCTTAAGTGGTTTACCCATAAATGGTATCATTAATTATGCCTTTCAAGTGGATATTGGAAACGTGTAAATATGAAAAAACTAAATCACACCGCAACAGGAAATCTAGCTCTGAAATTTTGTAAATGCCAATGATTGTACTGGTTAATTAAGATCAGTTTATCTCAATTTCTCAGCAATTTAAGTAAATCAGTTAAAGCTAGTGAAAATAGTGAACTGAATGCCTAATAGAGAGCAGGAATTAGGATATTAAAAATGACATCGGTAAATAAAAAAAGAAGTGTTCTTGCCTGATTATAGCCGAACTATAGGTTGTCCCCGAGCAATGGTAGGCCGAGCTTGTTTTTGGGGCTGTTGTGTTCCACCACCGGCCAGCAGAGCCAAAAAGGAGAGGGGGGGAAGTACCTGCAAAAGTACTCCGACGCTCAAGTCAGTTTGGAAGAGTTTATTCTTAGAAAGTGAAAGGTCAAGAAAGGTCTACCTTTACCGATTCTTTCTGATTGCTTTTTATAACCGAGATACCGTAACAGTCATATTCCTTAACGTACCTTTTAAGGCGTAACTGATCATAGGGTTATTTAACGCCATAAACTCGGCGTAAAGGATTTGTCGGTTATCAAGACGTCGCCGAGTTATAGCTCGTAACCGACGTATAACGGTCGTATCACAGCCCCCAAGCTTAGCCTGGACGTAGATAGGGCAGGTTGAGCTTTGAGATTTGATTTGACCGAGTTATAGCTCGGCGTAAGGAGCCCCCAGTTCAACTTGGCGTATCGAGTGGGGTGTATTTATTATAACATAGTAAAGGTTACCTGAACAGTTAATGATGATGCCTGTCTTTTCAATGCAGGTGCAAGTTCCAAAGTCACATAGTTGCCATTGAAAGTGGGTTTTAACGGACGGTTAAGATTTGAACTTGGGAAATGAAAACGTTTTCTTAAATCAATGGCTATGAAGTGATGTTGAGTTACTTACGTGTGAGAGCTTTAGTCTCTTTGTCTTCTGAAGGCGGTTTTTAAACTATGAGCAAAAGAGGTTAGGATTTCTGTTCTCTCTCTTCTCTTCATTTCTTCTTTTTCTCCGTCTGATAAGTGAAATGGGTGATTTGAAAGTGAAGCTATTGCCTAAGGTAGAAGATGATGGGTCCTACGGTTGGGTTGGTGATGATGTGAAAATTAGGGCTTCCTTGTTCTTTGATGAAGAAAGTGTTAGAGCAATATCTTTAGAAAAAGTAACGAGGCCCGGTTTTCACATTGAACTGATTCCTTGTGACCGTATGGATAGGGTTTATCACAGAGCAAAGGATTTTGAAAGCTTTTATTTGTATAGTTGTATCCTTGAGGAATTGTTTGTGAAATTACCGTTTTCAAAGTTTGAATGTAGTATATTGAAACAGATGAACTGTGCTCCATCCCAGGTTCATCCTAACGGATGGGCTTTTATAAAGTGTTTTGAGGTATTAATGGAGTTCCTGGGTATTGAACCTGAGGTAGAGCTTTTTTTCTCCCTTTTTCAAGCAAAAGCTGTTTGGAAAGGTGTCTGGGTAAATTTGAACAGTACACCCGGATTTGCTGTTTTTAAATTATACAAATCCTCTTTCAAGGACTTTAAAGAGATGTTCTTTAAGGTGAGGTCTGTGGAGAAGGAGTTCCCGTTCTATTTGGACGAGAATCTCGGCGAACAGTTTCCTCTTTTCTGGTGTTGCCATCCTAATCACATTTTGGGCCCTGAGTTAATTTCGCCGAGGAATGAGTGTATAATTAATTTTTTAATGGAAATGGTTGATTTGGGAGGGTTGATATCTGTCTCTAACTTGTTGCCTTGGGAAGAAAATAGGGCTTCGGTGGTGGAATATTTGGGTAAGGGTTTTGTTGATCATATTTTCTGTGGTACATTCTGATTGCTAAGGGTTTCGTTTTGTTGTTTTCAGGTGGCAGATATCCGGGGGTTTCGGCGTCGAGTATGAGGGCTCGTTTTAAGTTAAAAAATTTTGAAGGTTCTTCCTCTAATCCGGAGAAAGTGGAGGGGGAGGTTGAAGTGAACCAACCGATTCCGAGAAAGAAAGGTATCGTGTTTAAGAAGAGAAAGTCTGAAAACCTGGAGGAGGGGAAGAAGGTGGTTGATCTTGACGAATTGGCGAATTTCATCGTGAAGCAAGAGAAGCTCCACTCGTTTGAGGAAGAGGGTGATGGCTCATCACTGTGGGACAAGAATTTCCCTTTTAATGTGGTGGCGGACGAAGTTGTGCAGTCTGCTTCTGATGTTACTCGGATTGATGAAGTAGGAGATCTTGGAATAGACCAATTCATGCAGGTCTGTTGTGTTTTAAATATATATATATATATATATATATATTTTTTTTTTTTTTGAAGCAACTAATTGGTTCTGCAATAATGCAGGTTCTGGGCTTTCGGCTTGCTAGCATTGGTCGGAGCCAAGAAAAGAGGCATAGAAAGATGTTGCAGTGTGCATCTGAGAGCACCGAGTTAAAAGGTCAGCTTGAGACGAAAGAGAGTATGCTTGCCGAGCTTGAGAAGGAGTTAGCTGCTGTGAAGGAGAATTTGAAAGTTGAGAAGGAGAAACATGAAAGTGTTTCCGAGGCTTTAGAAAAGAAGAAAAGTGAATTGAGTTCTATGAGTGAAAAGATCGTTGAGGTTACGATGAAAATGAAGCAAATGGAATCTAGTCGGCAGTCTGATATCTTAGATGCTTTTGCAGAGGGTTTTGAACGTGCGGTAATTCAGGCTAAGTTTTTGTTTCCTGGCAGTGACTTTACTGCCATGGATCCGAGTAAAGTAGTTCGGAATGATGAGTTAGTTGATGATGAAGATGAAGCTGAAGAGGGTGACGATAATTTGGCTGACTGAGATATTAGGCTGTATTTTGGGTTTTTTGCCTTAAAGTGGAATTATGTTATTCCTCTAAGAACTTGTTTGCTTTTTGTTTGATGACTGACGTACAGTTGCTTTGGCCATTATGGCTTTGACGTTGCTTAATTTGTTATCTGATATATCTGTTGGATTAGGATGCGGTTAATCCTGATTTTATTTTTCCCGTCTGAGGGTCTGAGTAATTTGCGCATGAGTTATCAATGCGACTTAACGTTTGGCCGATGATATAGATGTGTGTGTTTGTCGGTTTGTAATGAGAGACAATGTATAAGAGATATATAGAATAGATATGCTAAAACAAATTTTATTTAGTGCAGTACCTTTACAATTGAGATAGGTAAGCTAGCCTCGTTAAAACCTTCTTGAGCAAAACCATATATGGAAAAATCCCAAGTTAGGAAAAAGAGTACTAGCGTGCTGCATCTTGTTAGCTGTAGTATTTCTTTAATGAAGTGACATTCCATGTGTTAGGAAGTGTTGTTCCGTCTAATTCCTCTAGTTGATAGGCGCCTCTACCGATCACTTGACGTACTCTATAAGGTCCGTCCCATGTTGCGGCAAGCTTACCGTGGGTAGGTGGCTTGCGGGCTGTTTCAGTTTTTCGTAACACCAAATCGTCTTGGCGAAAGGACCTCGGTTTGATCGTCTTGTTGTGACGTTGAGCTATTCGTTGCTGTAATGCTTTCTGCTGAATTGTTGCCATTGCTCGGATTTCTTCGACTAAGTCTAGCTCGGCTCGGCGGGCTTCATCATGGGCTTCATGTTGTGTTCTTAAGGAGTTTTGTGATATCTCAACCGGAATCATTGCATCAGAACCATACACCAAACGAAATGGTGTTTCCTTTGTTGTTGAATGCACCGAAGTGTTGTATCCCCATAAGATTTCTGGAACAAGTTCGGCCCAAAGGCCTTTAGCATTGTCGAGTTTCTTCCTTAGAGATTGGAGAAGGACCTTGTTGGCAGCTTCTGCTAAACCATTTGATTGAGGATGTTCTACTGAGGAAAAATGCTGTTTTACTTTTAAATTCTGCAAAAAGGTTTGAAAATTATGGTCTATGAACTGCCGACCATTGTCAGTCACAATGTGTTGTGGTATACCAAATCTGCAGATTATATGTTGCCACACAAATGATATCATTTGTACCGATGTAATTCTGGCTAGAGATTGAGCTTCAATCCATTTGGAAAAGTAATCGATTGCGACGACTAAAAATTTTACCTGTCTGGGTGCCGTGGGGAAAGGTCCGAGGATATCAATTCCCCATTTATGAAATGGCCAGCTTACCGTTGACTGATGTAATTCTTCGGCTGGAATGTTAAGTACTGGGGCGTGCTTCTGGCAATGTTCACAAGTTCGAACTTTTTTCTGGCTGTCTTCCCATATGGTCGGCCAGTAAAAACCTGCACGGAGAATTTTGCGTGCTAAACTTCTGGCGCCTGAGTGTATTCCACAGATGCCCTCATGAACTTCGGCTAGGGCTATTTCGGCCTCGGCCCTGTCTAAGCATTTTAATAATGGTCGAGAATAGCCTCGCCGGTATAATTCGTCATTCAGCAATATAAAAAATGATGCTTGTCGTTTAAACTTTTTAATGTCTTTTATTTCTAGTGGGAGTGTTGCATTTTTCAGATATTGAATGTATGGCCTCTGCCAAGAGTCCTCGGGTTGCAGGTTGCCGATCATATTTATGCTCGGCTCCTGTAAAGTTGACTGCAAAAGTGAAGCGTTATGTGACTGACTAGTAGCTAATTTAGATAGTATATCTGCCCTGCGATTTTGATCTCTTTCTATGTGGGTAATTTCAACTTTCGAAAAACGAGTAATCAGTTTATTAACAATTTCAAGATATTTTAGTAGAATAGGGTCCTTTGTTTGAAAATGCTGATTTACTTGTTGAACCACTAACAAAGAATCACAATAAACATGTAAGTTATTGACTTGCAATTCGATTGCTAACCTGAGCCCTGCAATGAGGGCTTCGTATTCGGCCTGATTGTTACTGGCTTTGAAGGAAAATCGGAGAGAATGTTCAAATATTACTCCCTCGGGGTTTTCCAAGAGTATTCCTGCACCAGCTCCTTGTGGGTTTGATGCTCCATCAACGAATAACACCCATTTTTCGCCATCCTCGTTCTGGGTGGGTCCTGTAAATTCGGCAATAAAATCAGCTAAATATTGTGACTTTATAGATGTCCTAGGTTGGTAACAGATGTCGAACTCCGAGAGTTCGATGGACCATTTGATCAATCGTCCGGCAAGCTCGGGTCTGGCGAGTATTTGGCGTAATGGTTGAGACGTCCTAACATTGATCGTGTGACTCTGAAAATAAGGACGAAGCCTTCTTGTTGAAAAAACAAGGGCGTAAGCTAGTTTCTCCAACTTCGGGTATCGAAGCTCGGCGTTCTGGAGTGATTTTCTCACAAAATAGACTGGCTGTTGAGTCTTATTGTTTTCTGCAACAAGGACAGCACTAACGGATATATCAGTGATAGACAAATATAAATATAAGGGTTCACCGACTTTGGGCTTTTGTAAAACAGGTGGTTTAGAAAGGAATTTTTTGAAATTTTGAAATGCCAGTTCACAGTTTTCATCCCAGTGAAAAGCTGTGTTTTTTCGTAAGCAGTGGAAAAAACTCGCCGATTTAGATGCTAAACATGGTAAGAATCTAGACAATGCTACTAGTCGTCCTGTTAATCTCTGCACTTCCTTTATGTTTGTGGGACTGCTCATATCTAGAATGGCCAGACATTTCTCTGGGTTGGCCTCGATTCCTCGGTTGGTCAGAATAAACCCGAGGAATTTCCCACCTTTGACACCAAAGGCACATTTTTCTGGATTAAATCTCATTCTGTAAACTCGGATCTGACCGAATATCTCTGTAAGATCGTCGACATGACTCTCCCCGATCTTTGTCTTGGCCACCATGTCATCAACGTAGACCTCTAGGTTTCTGCCGATCTGTTGGTCGAAGACTTTGTTCATTAGCCGTTGGTATGTGGCTCCTGCATTCTTTAGGCCAAAAGGCATGACATTATAGCAATAGTTACCATATTCAGTTATAAAAGCAGTTTTCTCTTGATCTGATGGATGCATAAAGATCTGGTTGTATCCGGAGTATGCATCCATAAAACTTAATGTACCATAACCGCAAGAGTTATCTACTAAAGTATCAATTGAAGGTAGAGGATATGCGTCTTTTGGACATGCTTTATTTAAGTCTGTGAAATCAACGCACATACGCCATTTACCGTTATGTTTCTTTACCATTACGATGTTGGCTAGCCAGGTTGTGAATCTGATTTCTCGTATGAAATTTGCATCGATTAGCTTTTTAGCCTCGGCCATGGATGCCAATCTTTTTTCTGTGCCGAGGTTTCTTTTTTTCTGGGCTACTGGTCGGGCTGCCGGGCTGATGGCGAGCTTATGCGTAATGACTGAAGGGCTAATTCCTGGCATGTCCCCTGACGTCCAGGCAAATAGGTCGGCGTTCTGTCGTAGGAAGTTGATGAACTTGTCTTTCGCTTCGCCTTTTATGGATGCGCCAATAAAGGTAAATTTGGTTGGATCATCTGTCAGGGTGAGCTTGATCAGTTCTTCATTTGGTAGAGGGCGATCTTGAAGGTCGGCTCGGAGATCTAGTTCGGTAAGCATCGGTTGCTCTGCGCCGATGGAGTTTACACGTCTGTCATTATTTCTTTTGATGGGCTTTAGGCTAGTGTTGTAACAGTGCCGAGCATCTTGTAGGTCGCCATGGACTATGGCCACAGTATTATCCTGCAAAGGGAACTTGATACAAAGATGAACAGTAGATACAATTGCGGCAAACCTGTTTAAAAAGGGTCGCCCTAAAATAAGGTTGTAAGGGCTGAAACTGTCAACCACTAAATATTGAATGTCTTGTGTTCTAGATGCAGGTTGTTCTCCCAATGTGGTTTGTAACCAGACTGAACCCATGACCGGGACTCGCTCTCCTGAGAAACCGACCAAGTCCCCTACAGATGGTTGCAAAATGTTAGCACTTAATTTCATTTTTTCAAATGTAGTGAAGAATAAAACGTCGGCACTGCTGCCTGGATCCAGCAGTACTTTCCAAACTATTAAATCGCCCAGCTGAATAGAGATTACAACAGGGTCATCGAGATTCGTGTCTTGAGTATGATAATCGGTCTGGGAGAAGGTTATCTCAGGTGCTTTTTGTGTCGGCTGAGTATTGTTGGTCGTGTCCGTCAGGGCGAGCATTGCTCTGTATGTGCGTTTGCGTGCAGAGCTTGTACATCCTCCCCCAGCATAGCCTCCAGAAATGCAATTGATTATACCCCTGGGTTGGGCAGGAACTTTCTCTTTGTCCTTTGATGGAGTTGCTACCGAGGATGGATCCGCAGCAGAAGTGGGTCTCTTTTGCATGTGACCTGCAATGAATTTGTCAAGGTGCCCCTGTCTCGCCAAACGTTCAAGGAGATCTTTAGCAATCACACATTCATCGGTTGTATGACCGAACTTCTGATGGAATGTACAATACTTGGATTTATCAACATTTTTTGGTTCTGGGTAATTCCCGGCTTTCCGTGGAGGTTTGATCAGCTTAGAATTTAATATCTCCTTGATAATGTCGTCTCGTTTGGTGTTGAACTGTGTATATGACTCGTATCGGGGTACTGGTTTGAAGCTTTTTCTAGTTTCGCGGGGCTTCTCGTCGTCTTTGATGATTGCCGACTTTTCTGTTTTCCGAGCTTGACGGAGTTCTTCGATGTCTATTTGTCCTTTAGCCTTCTCGCGGAACTCGGCCAGGGTTTTTGGTTTAGCTACCGCGATAGCTTCCTGGAATTTCCCTGGGCGGAGGCCACTTTTGATAGCATGTAGGTGGACTTCAGGGTGGAGGTCAGGGATCCTCATCGCTATTTTCGTGAAACGGGTGATGTAATCCTTTAGGCTTTCTTGAGGGCCTTGTTTAACAGTTGTTAAATAGTCCGAGTCATGTAGGTAAATAGCGGACGCTGCAAAATGGTCCTCAAACTGCTTCGCCAGTTCCTGAAATCGGGAAATAGAATCTGCAGGCAAAGAGCAAAACCAGTCAAGTGCAGGACCATCTAAGAAAGAAGGAAAACAACGGCAGAGAATATGATCAGATGCACCGTTAACAATCATAATTGATCGGAACTTCTTGATGTGTTGCTTTGGGTCTCCCAATCCATCATAAGGAGTCAATGTTGTTGGTAGAGTAAACTGCCTAGGTAGCTGGAAATTCATAATGTCCGCCGTGAACGGTCCTGTAGAATTGTCAAGCTCGTCCTTATCGGTTTCGGCTCTTTTTTCGCTGTCGTGTGGACCGCCGCCTTCCTCATCCTGAGGTGTCTCCGACACGTGTGTACGATGTTCCTCGTCGTTATTTCGCTCATCATGATTGTTACCATGCTCAATGCGGGCGTTGATTAATTGCTCGATTTGTTGTTGCATCCGTTGATTCTCATTTCTCATATGCTCATTAGCCTCGACCATGCGCTGATTCGCCTGTTGAAGTTCGGTTACCATACGAAGGAGCTCCGATGGGGTGGGAGGAGGTGCGTCAGCCATCGTCGAGGTATTCGGGGCCTGAAAGAGAGGGACTTCAAACTTCGTGCCCCACGGTGGGCGCCAAATGTTCTTGCCTGATTATAGCCGAACTATAGGTTGTCCCCGAGCAATGGTAGGCCGAGCTTGTTTTTGGGGCTGTTGTGTTCCACCACCGGCCAGCAGAGCCAAAAAGGAGAGGGGGGAAGTACCTGCAAAAGTACTCCGACGCTCAAGTCAGTTTGGAAGAGTTTATTCTTAGAAAGTGAAAGGTCAAGAAAGGTCTACCTTTACCGATTCTTTCTGATTGCTTTTTATAACCGAGATACCGTAACAATCATATTCCTTAACGTACCTTTTAAGGCGTAACTGATCATAGGGTTATTTAACGCCATAAACTCGACGTAAAGGATTTGTCGGTTATCAAGACGTCGCCGAGTTATAGCTCGTAACCGACGTATAACGGTCGTATCAAGAAGCTAGTTAAATTTTATGACCAAAACTTCAAGAAGCATTTCATTATTAATGCAATTATATTATTTTTAGTTTACCCCCCAAGTGAAGATCAAGACTGTTGTTGATCCTGGAAACTTTTTCAGGAATGAACAAAGCATTTCCACCAATCCAAGTAAGCACCTTAGGCAAACTATTTGTGTATCCACTGTCACATTAATACTCTTTTTTTTTTTTAAAAAAACTTTGATAATTTGATGTTTGATCATCTATTAGCCCCAAGTATATATAGGTTGTAGGACTCATGTTTGAACGTATTGTCTTGCAGGTAGTGGTACACCATTTAACCGCAGCCTAGGTAAAAAACTCATGGTAAAGGGGATCGGGTTACTCATCCTAGAACTCTTTATTATAAGATTATTGTACTTTGTTTAATAAGCATACATGGCCAATTTGCCCTTTGAATAATTGATCTAGCTTTAGTGTAAATAGATAATGTAGATTGAAAATTCTATTTAATAAATTTATTATTTTTATTGTTTAATTTCAATTTTCTTTTATAAATTTCTAAAACTAAATAAGACCGAAAGAATCAAAAATAAAATACAAACCAAATTTACCCTTAATTTTCTCAAAATGACTGTTTATTTGCTAAAAATCTATGATTAAATTTTTTATATATTAATAAAGTTGTGTACAAATTAAGTTTATAATTAAAAGAGTACATATGTTCACTATAAAAGAATTGGAGCATATTATATGAAAATCAACACACAAAACAGGATAAATTAAAACAACAACCCTCCAACACTTAGCTATTAGCTGACACCAAAAGCCACTATCAATATTAGCAGACGAATAATGACCATAATAACAACAAATGATATATATATATATATATATATATATATATATATATATATATATATATATATATATATATATATATATATGAAGAAGAGATCAAAGGAAGCAACATGATTGAAAAAGCTTCACCTGGGCCAAAACCACCGCCAAGCAAACTTGGCGAAGGAGAGTTAACTTTCCACCCATGTTAGGACCAGTTAGAAGAATAAAGTTGGCATCGTGTTGACCACCAATTGATATGTTATTAGGTACAAAGGCCCCCTTTCCTAAGGAATCACTCCTAAGGATTGGGTGTCCCAAACTTTTAGCATAGAGGTAAGGACTGTCTTTGGTAGATAGCATGCCTAAAAACTTGGTCTGCATGTTGGCCCTTCATAGTAATCACGAGCAATAGCTAAACTGATCAAAACATCCAGCTCTGTAATATGTTGGTAGCATCCAGTTTAAGCCATAAACAAAGAATTGCTTTTGATTTTCTATTTAAATGCATGAAAAATTTATCTTGGAAAAAATATCCTAAAGGAAAGGAGTGTACTGAATCAAGATAAGAAAAGCTAAAACAAAAGAATAATTTCAGCAGAAGAAATAGAGTGAGCAAACAATAGGAACAATACAAAATTTGACAGCCGAACATGTATGGCACATGCATCTTTCACATTTTTATTTAATCTAGTTATAATCTTGTATTGATCAAATGGTACCAGGTTAATATTGTACATTCCCCCTCCATGGGCAATAGCAAAGTCATTATTTTAAAAATACTAATTTTATAGCATTTCTAGTCATAATACAATAAAATGACAGCCTTATCACTAATGAGGCTTAAGCAGGAGTGCTATTAATTGGGTTCAGAAGAGCAATAAGTACTAGCTGTAGTAGACACCAATTGCCTCCACTGAGTGTGATTTTCACAAAAGCGTCCAATTAATCTCTGCAATGTACTTTTCAATAAGGACTCCTTTTCAGATTCGGCTTGGGAGAGTTCTCCCAGGAACTTTTTAATAGCAGGAGTCCAGTACCTAAAGAAGCCCGGCATGCTTATTAAAATATCAATTTAAAATATCAAGTATTCGATGTTTAAGAGAGAAAGAAAAAAGAGGTTGAGTGAATTGGTTGTTGAAGTAAGGTATAGAGTGAGGGGTTACCATGTATTCAAAGCAGAGGTAACCGGTGGGGAGAATGAGCTTGTCGTAGAGAGTGGGCTGTGGTTCAGATTTGCCACCATCGTCAAAGCAGTCAACGGAATCTCCGAAAAGTGCGGCGACGGTTATGGAAATGGCTGCCAGTGCCGCCAACAACCTCCGAATAGGCAATGCTATGCCTGAAGCATCAGGAAACACTCCTAACCCTATAGACTTCTTGACTGCATTAGGCAATATGGCAGCAGCAATGCAAGCGACAGCTGAAGCCTTGGGAAACCAAATTAATAATGGGAACAATGGTAATAATGGAGATAATGGTCCAATGTCGCTCTCTTCCTTCTTGAAGGTTCACCCTTCAACTTTCAGAGGGACCTCGAATCCGTCCGATGCTGATAACTGGATATGGGCCATTGAGCGAGCATTACAAGCTCAGCAGGTTCCTGATGAACAGTGGATTGAGTTTAGAACCTAACAGTTGCATGGTGAAGCTCAGCACTGGTGGTAGGGCATGAGGCATATTCTGCAGCCTAATGGGGTTGTGATCTCTTGGGAGTTGTTCCGAGAGGAATTCTATAAGAAATATTTCCCAACCTCAGTTAAAAATGCTAAAGAGCTCAAATTGCTAAATGTGAGATGGCGGGTAAAACTTTGAATGCTTTGTTTGATTCTGGAGCTTCACACACTTTTATTGCATTTGAGAAGGCTGATGAGTTAGGATTGAAAATAGTAGTACTGGGGTATGATTTAAAGGTATATAATGCCACCCACGAGGCTATGGTGACTAGGTTAGGGTGCCCCCAAGTTCCTTTTCGAATACAACAGCGTGATTTCGTGTGTAACTTGATTTGTTTGCCGATGACTGGTCTTGATCTCATTCTGGGATTGGACTGGTTATCTAAGAACTGTGTTCTACTAGATTGCTCTGCGAAAATAGTGTATTTCATGCTTGAAAGCACAGAAGGGCCGGTTGTAGTGAGTAACTACTACCTGAATTCCATGACGGTGAATTGTTCTGGGGCCTAATGTCAGAGAATATTGTTGTTAGCTGTGGGTGTTTTGGGTGATGATCAGAACTTGGAACAAATTCCGGTTGTGTGTGAGTTTCCGGAGGCGTTCCCTGATGATATTGATGAATTTTCACCAAAATGGGAAGTTGAATTTGCTATTGATTTAGTACCTGGGGCCGGACCAATCTCGAGTGCTCCTTATAGGATGTCACCTCTAGAAATGGCCGAATTGAAGTCTCAACTAGAGGATCTGTTGGGTAAGAATTTTATCCGACCAAGTGTATCTCCGTGGGGTGCACCAGTATTACTGGTGAAGAAGAAAGATGGAAGTATGCGCTTATGTGTTGATTATAGGCAGCTGAATAAGGTTACAGCGAAAAATAAATACACGTTGCCAAGGATTGATAACCTGATGCACCAATTACAGGGAGCCAGCATGTTCTCTAAAATTGATCTATGATCCAGACACCACCAGATAAGGGTCAGAGATGAGAATATTCCTAAAACTACCTTCAGAACGCATTATGGCCACTATGAATATATCGTGATATCCTTCAGACTAACTAATGTTCCGGCAATATTCATGGATTACATGAACAGAATTTTCCAATTCATATCTGGATAAGTTTGTTGTTGTGTTTATTGACAACATTCTTATCTATTCTAAGACCGATGATGAGCATGCAGAACACTTGCGAACAGTGCTACAAATTTTGAAGGATAGGAAGTTGTATGCCAAGCTATCCAAGTGTGAATTCTAGAAGTCTGAGGTGAAATTTCTTGGTCATGTGGTGAGTAAACAAGGAATAGCAGTGGATCCTGCTAAGGTTGAGGCGGTGATGAATTGGGAACGGCCAACTTCAGTGACAGAAATTAGGAGCTTCTTAGACTTGGCGGGTTATTATCGAAGGTTCATTAAAGGGTTTTCATAGCTTGCTTTGCCTTTGACTAAGCTGACCAGGAAGGATGTTCCTTTTGTATGGACTCCTGAGTGCGAGGAGAGTTTTCTTCCCTTAAAGCAGAGATTGACTACCGCTTCTATGTTAGTGTTGCCTGAGCCGAGAGAACCATTTGAGGTATACTGTGATGCGTCTTTGAAAGATTTAAGATGCGTGTTGATGCAGCATCATAAGGTTGTAGTTTATGCCTCACGTCAGTTAAGGTCACATGAAAGAAACTATCTAACTTATGATTTGGAACTTGCAGCTATTGTCTTTGCCTTGAAGATTTGGAGGCACTATCTCTATGGAGTGAAATTTCAATTTTTCTTGGACCATAAGAGCTTGAAGTACCTATTTGAGCAAAAAGAATTGAATATGCGTTAGAGGAGGTGGATGGAACTCCTAAAGGATTATGACTTCGAGCTGAACTATCATCCGGGAAAGGCGAATGTAGTAGCAGATGCTTTGAGTAGGAAATCCCTATGTGCCGCTTGGATGATGCTAAGAGAGGAAGAATTGTTGAGAGCCTTTCAAGGATTAAAACTAGGAATCAGAGAAAAATTTGGGACTTTATGCCTAAGCCAATTACAGATCTCAAGCGACTTCAAGGCTGAACTAGTAAAGGCTCATCAGAATGACCAAGAATTGTATAAGATTTTTCCGACAATTGAAAAAGGCAAGCAATGGAGAGTGTCAAAAGATAGAGATGGGCTGTGGAGGTTCAAGGGCCGGATAATTGTGCCAGATGTCGGGGATTTGCGACAAAGCATATTGGAGGAAGCTCACAAGAGCGGGTTCTTCATTCATCCTGGAAGCACCAAGATGTACCAAGACTTAAAGACGATGTTCTGGTGGCCAGGAATGAAAAATAATGTAGTGTTACATGTTTCAAAATGCCTAAGTTGTCAGAAAGTCAAGATTGAACACCAAAGACTAGCAGGAACCCTTCAACCTTTGGAGATTTCACAGTGGAAATGGGAGAGCATCGCTATGGATTTTGTATTGGGCTTACAAAGGACTCGAATAGGTTGTGATACTATTTGGGTGGTTATAGACCGACTGACCAAGTCAGCTCATTTACTGCCTATTCGGAGAAGTTGTACTATGGAGGAGTTGGCTCGCTTATACATAAAGGAGATTGTGAGGCTACATGGCGTACCTTCCACCATTGTATCAGATAGAGATCCTCGCTTTACATCACGGTTCTGGGGTGCTTTTCAGCGAGCTTTTAGCACTAAATTAAGCCTAAGTACTGCCTATCATCCTCAGACGGATGGCCAATCCAAAAGAACAATCCAAACCTTGGAAGACATGTTAAGAGCTTGTGTTTTGGATCAACCGGCGAGCTGGGATCGATATATGCCTCTGGTAGAATTTGCTTATAATAATAGCTATCATGCGAGTATTGGAATGGTTGCATATGAGGCTTTTTGTGGAAGAAAATGCCAGTCTTCGTTATGTTGGTATGAAGCAGGAGAAAAGAGCTTGATAGGACCTGAAATGGTAAGTGAAACCACTGAGCAAATGAAGAAAATCCGGAGTCGAATGCTTGAAGCTCAAAGCCGTCAGAAGAGCTATACTGACCGAAGATGAAAGCCCTTAGAATTTGAGAAAGGAGAAAACGTCTTCTTGAAGGTTACTCTGACCACTGGAATTGGGAGGTCCATCAAAATCAAGAAGTTAAATCCCCGTTACATTGGGCCGTTCGAAATCCCGAAGAGAATTAGACCAGTGGCGTATAGGATCGCGTTACCACCACATCTTTCGAACTTGCATGACGTGTTCCACGTATCGCAACTTTATAAATACACTTTTAACCCTAGTCATGTCCTAGAGCTGGAATCAGTCCAAGTGAGAGAAGATCTGACGCTTCCAGAAACTCCGGTTAGGATTGATGATACCAGCATCAAGCGTCTACTTGGAAAGGAGGTTTCTTTGGTGAAAGTAGCTTGGAGTCGGGCTGGTATTGAAGAACATACCTGGGAGCTTGAGTCAGAGATGCAAAAGGACTACCCACACCTCTTTTCAGGTAACTCACTCTGAATTTTGGGGATAAAATTTCTAATTAGATGGGTAGGATGTAAACCCCGCTAAAATTGGTAAATAATTAGTTAATAAATTGAATTTTAATTAGGAAAGCTAAAAAATGAAAAACTAATATCAAAATAGGATAGAGTTCGTCGAAACGAGAATTTTGATACTGATTTTGAAAATTTGGCCCAAAATCGGACCGAAAGGGCCGAACCGATTGAACCAGGGCCCAAACCGGGCCCATGGGTCCAACCAGACCCATAATTAAAAAGAAGCAGCAGCTTCTTCTCCTTCATTCATACCCAACGAAGCCAACAGAATTGGGGGGAAGGGGAGAGGAGCTCTCAAACTCTCACCACTTTTGATCCACCATAACTCCTCCATCCGGGCTCCGATCGCCGCACCGTTCACGGCCACACGCTCAGCGTGTTGAGCTCTACCTTTCGATCAGATCAATTTCACTAGTAAGCCTCATTTTTAATTCAGAATCTATATTCCTCTTTCTTTGGTGAGATTGAAATCTTATAGTGAAATCTTGTCCAATTTTGTATTTTAGGCTCAAGTTAGCTTCCGGGACTCAATGGGCTCAAGCTATTGAGCATATGGGTATGGTAAGGACACCCTAACCCTAGCTCAATCTTGCATTTATAGTGGAAAAACTGAATTTGGAACATGTATATGAATTAGGTGTAGATTAAGTGGGTATATATGCATTGGAATTTAGTTGGGAGTATTTGGAGGCTTATTGGTGATCAAGGCTTGGTTTGTGGTTGTTTTAATTGAGCTTGGAGGGGCTGTGTTTTGTGTTGTGAGGCTGCCTTGGGTGAAACAAAGTGATTGGCCAAGGTATTGTTTAAGTTTCACACGTTTAATATTTACGGTATTGTGAAAAACTTAGGTTAGAGGAACCATAGGATAAGTTGAATTGGTTATTGCATTTAATGATTAGTCTTGTAATATTGTTGGAATAAATTATTGGTGAATATGTGTTAGAATTATGAGGTGTTGAAGTTATTAATTGTATGCTCTTGGATCTATTTATGATGGGTTGTGTTGATGTTGGTATATTGATGGATTATGGTTGGTGTTTGTTAATAAAGAGTTTTTATATGAGTTGATGGATTAATGTATAAAGGGTTGATAAATGTGTTGATGGAATAATGTGTGTGAAGGGTTGATAATTGCATTAATAGAATGGTATATGTGAAGGGTTGATCATATATGTATATATGATATATGCTAATGCAATGTTGAGGTTATGGCTCATTGGATTGGTTAAAGGTAGCTTGAAGTGATTGTTGATAAGTTGGGATTGGATATGTTAGCAATATGCATGTTTTAGAGATAAGAATTTATGAATGATGTGAAAATGAGGGTTAGAAATGTTTTGATAAAAGTGATTTTGATGAACTTTGGACGTCCATAATTTACTCAACAAATTTCGGATTGAGTTGTGATTTGTTGCAAATGAATGATGGTTCTATGAGCTTCTGATTGATATCAATTTTGTGAAAAACAAAATTTCGTAGAGAAAGATATGGACGTTGAAAGTTTGGTGTATAAATTCGTGTTACAGGATGGCAAAACTAGTTGCAGCAAGCTTTCTGGACATTCTGCCCATTTTTGAAAAAACGCCCATCCACGTGTACGCGCGGCATGGAATTTTGGCGACGCATGCACAAGAAGCATGCATACGCGTGTGTGTATATTCACGCGTACGTGATGAGCGGATAATTTATACGCTTTTTGGCATTGTTTTTAGGTAGTTTTTAGTAAGTTCAAGCTACTTTTAGGGATGTTTTCATTAGTTTTTATGTTAAATTCACATTTCTGGACTTTACTATGAGTTTTTGTGTTTTTCTGTGATTTCAAGTAATTTCTGGCTGAAATTGAGAGACTTGAGCAAAACTCTGAAAAAGGCTGACAAAAAGGACTGCTGATGCTGTTGGAATCTGACCTCCCTGCACTCAAAATGGATTTTCTGGAGCTACAGAACTCCAAATGGCACGCTCTCAACGGCGTTAAAAAGTAGACATCCAGACCTTTCCAGCAATATATAATAGTCCATATTTTATTCGGAAATTGACGACGTAACTTGGCGTTGAACGCCAAGTACATGCTGCTGTCTGGAGTTAAACGCCAGAAAAACGTCATGATCCGGAGTTGAACGCCCAAACACGTCATAACTTGGAGTTCAACTCCAATAAAAGCCTCAGCTCGTGGATAGATCAAGCTCAGCCCAAACATACACCAAGTGGGCCCCGGAAGTGGATTTATGCATCAATTACTTACTCATGTAAACCCTAGGAGCTAGTTTATTATAAATAGAACTTTTTACTATCATAATCGCATCCTGGATTATTTTGAATCTTGTGATCACATTTTGGGGGCTGGCTATTTGGTGGACGAAATTGTGATCACATCAATATAGCATTAATGTATTTATTGTAGAATTGTGGAACTTAGGATTTTTTGGTACGAGTGGGCACAATTCCGTTCAACTAACCAGCAAGTGTACTGGGTCGTCCAAGTAATACCTTACGTGAGTAAGGGTCGAATCCACAGAGATTATTGGTTTGAAGCAATCAATGTTATTTTATTAATCTTAGTTAGGATGTCAACAAGGATTATTTGGATTAAAAGTGAAATTACTAGATTTCATTATAAAAATAAAAGAGGGAACAATGTTACTTTGAATTGCAGTACTGGGGAATATGTTGGAGTTTTGGAGATGCTTTGTCCTTTGAATTTCTACTTTTCCTTGAGATCCTCTTCTCACACGCAAGGTCTATCCATGGCAAGCTCTATGTAGGGTGTCACCGTTGTCAATGGCTACTTCCCATCCTCGCAGTGAAAGCTATGCACGCACTCTGTCACAGTACGGCCAATCACCGGTTGGTTCCCGCTCCTACTGGAATAGAATCCCTCTTTTGCGTCTGTCACTAACGCCCAGCAGGTTAAAGTCTGAAGCACGTCACAGTCATTCAATCCCGGAATCCTACTCGGAATACCACAGACAAGGTTTAGACTTTCCGGATTCTCATGAATGCCGCCATCAATCCGGCTTATACCACGAAGATTCTGATTAGGGAAGCTAAGAGACATTCATTCAATCTAATGTAGAACGGAGGTGGTTGTCAGGCACACGTTCATGGATTGAGGAAGGTGATGAGTGTCACGGATCATCACCTTCTCCACAGTTAGGCGCGAATAAACATCTTAGATAAGAACAAGCGTGTTTGAATGGAAAACAAAGGAATTGTATTAAATCATCGAGACGCTGCAGAGCTCCTCACCCCCAACAATGGAGTTTAGAGACTCATGCCGTCACAAAGTATGTAATTCAGATCTGAAAATAGCATGAGGTACAAGATAAGTCTGTAAAAGTTGTTTAAATAGTAAACTAGTGACCTAGGTTTACAGAAAAATGAGTAAACAAACTAAGATAATTGGTGCAGAAATCCACTTCTGGGGCCCACTTGGTGTGTGCTGGGCTGAGACTAAAGCTTTCCACGTGTAAAGGCCTTTCTTGGCGTCAAACTCCAGGTTTTGACGTGTTTTGGGCGTTCAACTCCGGATCATGACGTTTTTCTGGCGTTTAACTCCAGACAGCAGCATGTACTTGGCGTTCAACGCCAAGTTACGTCGTCTATCCTTGCGCAAAGTATGGACTATTATATATTGCTGGAAAGCCCTGGATGTCTACTTTCCAACGCCGTTGAGAGAGCGCCAATTGGACTCCTGTAGCTCCAGAAAATCCATTTCGAGTGCAGGGAGGTCAGGATCCAACAGCATCAGCAGTCCTTTTTCAGCCTAAGTCAGATTTTTGCTCAACTCCCTCAATTTCAGCCAGAAAATACCTGAAATCACAGAAAAATACACACACTCATAGTAAAGTCCAGAAATATGATTTTGCCTAAAAACTAATATTATTTTACTAAAAACTAACTGAAACATGCTAAAATCTACATGAAATTACCCCCAAAAAGCGTACAAAATATCCGCTCATCACAACACCAAACTTAAACTGTTGCTTGTCCTCAAGCAACTAGATGAATAAATAGGTTCTAACAGAAATTAAGAAGTAATATAATTTTAGAGTTTTAAATGAAGCTCAGATCTTATTAGATGAGCGGGGCTTGTAGCTTTTTGTCTCTGAACAGTTTTGGCATCTCCCTGTATCTTTAGAATTTCAGAATAATTGGCATCCTTAGGAACTCAGAATTCAGATAGTATTATTGACTCTCCTAGTATAGTATGTTGATTCTTGAACACAGCTACTTATGAGTCTTGGCCGTGGCCCTAAGCACTTTGTCTTCCAGTATTACCACCGGATACATAAATGCCACAGACACATAACTGGGTGAACCTTTTCAGATTGTGACTCAGCTTTGCTAGAGTCCCCAGTCAGTGGTGTCCAGAGCTCTTAAGCACACTCTTTTGCTTTGGATCACGACTTTAACCACTCAGTCTCAAGCTTTTCACTTGGACCTTCATGACACAAGCACATGGTTAGGGACAGCTTGATTTAGCCGCTTAGGCCTGGATTTTAATTTCCTTAGGCCCTCCTATCCATTGATGCTCAAAGCCTTGGATCCTTTTTACCCTTGCCTTTTGGTTTTAAGGGCTATTGGCTTTTTCTACTGCTCCTTCTCTTTTTTTTTTTTTTTCGCAAGCTTTCTTTTTCACTGCTTTTTCTTGCTTCAAGAATCAATTTCATGATTTTTCAGATCATCCATAATATTTTTTCGTGTTCCTCATCCTTTCAGGAGCCAATATTCATCAAATTCAAAGTACAATTTATGCACTGTTCAAGCATTCATTCAGAGAACAACAAGTATTGCCACCACATATAATTAATTATAGTCTTTATTACTAAGAACTCATAAATATAGATTACTCTTTATTCTTAAAAAATTCTACTACTTTATTTATGCCTGATGATGATGAGAAAAATAAATTACAGCTTAATTGGAAATAAAATCAAAATAGACATACTAATTACTACTACTACTATATAACTTCTAAGGTAAAATCCTATAATAATACTATCACAGAGTTAAAGCTGGAATTAGAACTTAACAACCTGTTGTTTTGGGAAGTGGATGTTCCTTTAGTCTGTGGGATGCCTTCAAGAATTAATTTCTGATGCTTCAGCTCCCTTAAGTTCACATCCTTGCTCTTCCTGTTCTCTTAGGTGCCATGATCTTAATGAGTTTTAGCTCAGTGATCATGGCAAATCACACCAAACTTAGAGGTTTGCTTGTCCTCAAGCAAAAGAAAGGAAAGGAGAGGAGAAGAAGGAAAGGCATTTTCACATAAAGATAAGATGAGTTAAAAGATATGAGAAGAAATTAAAAATATTTGAAAAAGAATTGGATTAGAAAAGATATAATTTTAAAAAAGAAAAGATATGAATCAAAATTTAAAAGATAGAATTGAATTTTAATTTTGAAAAGGATTTTTAAAAGGAGTTAAAGATGTGTTGGAAACAAATTTGAAAAGATGATGGATTGAATTGGAAAGCCATTTATTCTTTTGGGTTAAGATAAATCTAAAAAAATTTGCAATCATTGGATTTTAGAAATTAGGATAAACTTTTTGGAATTGAAAGTGATAATTTAAAATATGTTTATGCAAGAAATCATGAATTGAAACATAAAAATTTTGAAAAATTGCAAAGAAAAACGAAATTGTACTCCTCCACCATCCTGGCGTTAAACGCCCACATGGTGCATGGTTTGGGCGTTTAACGCCCACATGTTGCTTCTCCTGGGCGTTCAACGCCCATGTGATGCTTCTTCCTGGCGTTGAACGCCAGGAGGTCCTTCTTTACTGGGCGTTTTTCTAAACGCCCAGAATGCTAGCAGATTGGCGTTAAACGCCCAGAAGGTGCATCTTTCTGGCGTTTAACGCCCAGAAGATGCTTCTTCTTGGCGTTTAACGCCCAGAAGGCTACCCTACTGGCGTTGAACGCCCAGTGGGTGCTTCTTTTGGGTGTTTAACGCCCAAAGTATTCTTACTGGCTTTTTCATGCCAGTGAGCTTCCAAATTTCCCTGTAACTCTGTGACTTCAACCAATTGCTATTTCACCTTTTGAAGATACTTGGACTCAAACCTGTAAAGAAAATCAATACGAATAAAATTAAATTTGTGATTGGCTGGGTTGCCTCCCAGCAAGCGCTTCTTTAATGTCTTTTAGCTGGACTGAGTTTTAATCAAGTCTCAGTTTTGAGCATTCTTGCTCAAAATTGCCTTCAAGATAATGTTTGACTCTTTGTCCATTAACAATGAACTTTTTGTTAGAGTCCTTATCCTGAAGCTCTATGTATCCATATGGTGACACGTTTGTAATGACATATGGACCTCTCCACCGGGATTTTAATTCCCCAGGGAATAATTTGAGCCTAGAATTGAATAGCGGAACTTTTGCCCCGGATCAAAGACTCTGGATGACAATTTCTTATCATGCCATCTTTTCGCTTTCTCTTTGTAAATCTTTGCATTTCGAAAGCATTGAGTCTAATTTCCTCTAGCTCTGATTCGAGACTCTCAGCCATATTGACCTCTCTTACCAGAGAGTCAATTATATCAACATTCATGCAGTCATTTGGGGTGTCTGGATGTTGCATGGCTTTAACAACATTCAGCTTGAACTCTTCCTCATTGACTCTCAAGGTTACTTCCCCTTTTTGGATATCAATGAGGGTTCGGCCAGTTGCTAGGAAAGGTCTTCCTAGAATGAGAGTTGCATTCTTGTGCTCCTCCATTTCCAGCACCACAAAGTCAGTAGGAAAGGCAAATGGCCCAACCTTGACTATCATGTCCTCAATCACGCCTGATGGGTATTTAATGGAGCCATCAGCAAGTTGAAGACATATCCTGGTTGGTTTGATTTCTTCAGTTAAACCAAGCTTTCTAATAGTAGATGCAGGCATTAGGTTGATACTTGCTCCAAGATCACATAAAGCTTGCTTGGTGCAAGTGCCCTCTAATGTGCATGGTATCATAAAGCTCCCAGGATCTTTAAGCTTCTCAGGTAAGCTTTTCAGAATGACTGCACTGCATTCTTCAGTGAGGTAGACCTTTTCAGTTTCCCTCCAATCCTTCTTATGACTTAAGATTTCTTTCATGAACTTAGCATAAGAGGGTATTTGCTCAAGTGCTTCTGCAAACGGAATCTTTATTTCAAGAGTCCTGAGATAGTCTGCAAAGCGGGCAAATTGCTTATCCTGTTCCGCTTGGCGGAGTTTTTGAGGATAAGGCATTTTGGCTTTGTATTCCTCAACCTTAGTTGCTGCAGGTTTATTACCTACAGAAGTGGGTTGGGAAGCCTTTTTAGAAGGATTGTTATCAGCACTTGTATGTGACTGATCACCCACTGGCGTTTGAATACCAGAGGTGGAAGCTGGGGTGGCGTTAAACGCCACCTCCTTGTTATTGGCGTTTGAACGCCAGCTTTGTCCCTTTCTGGGCTCGGACTGTCTTCAGGAGGATTTTGGGTATCCACTTGTTCATTTCTTGGTTTCCTGCTTCTTTGAAGTGAGGTATTTAATATTTTCCCACTTCTTATTGAACTGCTTGACATTCTTCTGTTATTTGTCTTGACAGTTGTTTTTCTGTCTGCTTTAATTGTACTTCCATGTTCCTGTTAGCCATTCTGTTTCCTGTAATATTTTCTTGAATTCGGCTAGCTATTGAGTTAGAAAGTCCAATTGCTGATTGAATTCATTAGCCTGATCCACTGGACTGAGTTCTGCAGTTACTGTTTTAGCTTCTTCTTTCATGACAGATTCATTGCTTAAGTACAGATGTTGATTTCTGGCAACTGTATCAATAAGCTCTTGAGCCTCTTCAATTGTTTTTCTCATATGTATAGATCCACCAGCTGAGTGGTCTAGAGAAATCTGAGCTTTTTCTGTAAGCCCATAGTAGAAGATGTCTAATTGCACCCATTCCGAAAACATTTCAGAGGGGCATTTTCTTAGCAACTCTCTATCTCTCCCATGCATCATAAAGAGATTCATTATCTCCTTGTTTGAAGCCTTGGATGCTTAGCCTTAGCTGTGTCATCCTTTTTGGAGGGAAATAGTGATTCAGGAACTTTTCTGACAGCTGTTTCCATGTTTTTATGCTGTTCTTAGGCTGGTTATTTAACCACCTCTTAGCTTGATCTTTTACAGCAAATGGAAACAGTAATAGTCTGTAGACATCCTGATCTATTTCCTTATCATGTACTGTATCAGCAATTTGCAGAAATTGTGCCAGAAACTCTGTAGGTTCTTCATGTGGAAGACCAGAATACTGGCAGTTTTGCTGCACCATGATAATGAGCTGAGGATTCAGCTCAAAGCTACTAACTCCAATGGAGGGTATACAAATACTGCTCCCATATGAAGCAGTAGTGGGGTTAGCATATGACCCCAGGGTCCTCTTGTCTTGTCCATTCATACTTACTTTAGAATTGGAATACAAGAGCTAATTTATATGTTGATTTAGAAAAATGGAATAAGTAAAACAAAATATATAAAAGAAAATATGATAATAAAATTTTTTTTTTTTTTTTTTGAAAACTTTTCGAAAAAAATTGAAATTAAAATCTGAAACTTATATAAAAATTTCGAAAAAGTGGTTCAAAATTAGTTAGAAAATATAAAATTTTTGAATTTTGAATTTTATGATGAAAGAGAAAAACACACAAAAGACACAAGACTTAAAATTTTTAGATCTAGTACTCCTTATTTTCGAAAATTTTTGGAGGGAAAACACCAAGGAACACCAAACTTAAAAATTTTAAGATCAAGACACAAGAAAAACTCAAGAACACTTTGAAGATTCACAAGAACACCAAGAACAAAAGAAAGAACACCAAACTTAAAATTTTTAGAAAATCAAGACAAGTTTTCGAAATTATATTAAAATTAACAAGAAAACACCAAACTTAAAGTTTGGCACAGATTAAACCAAGAAAAATTATTTTTGAAAAAGATTTTCAAAAGAACTGGTGCCCAATTGCCAAGAACATAAGCCAACACTATAACCAACTGAATTAAAAATGTAATGTATTTTAAAGATGTATTATTTTTATGGATAAACTAAATTTTTGAAAACTAATGTTTTGAAAAAGCACAAGAAAAACAAGAAAAGACACAGAACAAGAAAAACTCAAGATCAAACAAGAAAAATAAGCAAGAACAACTTGAAGATCAATGAAGAACAAGAACACAAGTCGAAAATTTTAAAAGAAATATGAGATATGCAATTGACACCAAACTTAGAACAAGACACTAAACTCACGAAAATTTAACAATTAATTAAGAAAAATATATTTTTGAAAAGAAATTTTTTTGAAAATAAACTATCCTATCAAGATTTAATGACTCTATAACAATAAAAAATAAAAATAAAAATAAATTATTCCTAATCTAAGAAATAAAATAAGCCTTCAATTGTCCAAACTCAATAATCCCCGGCAACGGCGCCAAAAACTTGGTGGACGAAATTGTGATCACATCAATATAGCATTAATGTATTTATTGTAGAATTGTGGAACTTAGGATTTTTTGGTACGAGTGGGCACAATTCCGTTCAACTAACCAGCAAGTGTACTGGGTCGTCCAAGTAATACCTTACGTGAGTAAGGGTCGAATCCACAGAGATTATTGGTTTGAAGCAATCAATGTTATTTTATTAATCTTAGTTAGGATGTTAACAAGGATTATTTGGATTAAAGTGAAATTACTAGATTTCATTATAAAATAAAAGAGGGAACAATGTTACTTTGAATTGCAGTACTGGGGAATATGTTGGAGTTTTGGAGATGCTTTGTCCTTTGAATTTCTACTTTTCCTTGAGATCCTCTTCTCACACGCAAGGTCTATCCATGGCAAGCTCTATGTAGGGTGTCACCGTTGTCAATGGCTACTTCCCATCCTCGCAGTGAAAGCTATGCACGCACTCTGTCACAGTACGGCCAATCACCGGTTGGTTCCCGCTCCTACTGGAATAGAATCCCTCTTTTGCGTCTGTCACTAACGCCCAGCAGGTTAAAGTCTGAAGCACGTCACAGTCATTCAATCCCGGAATCCTACTCGGAATACCACAGACAAGGTTTAGACTTTCCGGATTCTCATGAATGCCGCCATCAATCCGGCTTATACCACGAAGATTCTGATTAGGGAAGCTAAGAGACATTCATTCAATCTAATGTAGAACGGAGGTGGTTGTCAGGCACACGTTCATGGATTGAGGAAGGTGATGAGTGTCACGGATCATCACCTTCTCCACAGTTAGGCGCGAATAAACATCTTAGATAAGAACAAGCGTGTTTGAATGGAAACAAAGGAATTGTATTAAATCATCGAGACGCTGCAGAGCTCCTCACCCCCAACAATGGAGTTTAGAGACTCATGCCGTCACAAAGTATGTAATTCAGATCTGAAAATAGCATGAGGTACAAGATAAGTCTGTAAAAGTTGTTTAAATAGTAAACTAGTGACCTAGGTTTACAGAAAAATGAGTAAACTAAGATAATTGGTGCAGAAATCCACTTCTGGGGCCCACTTGGTGTGTGCTGGGGCTGAGACTAAAGCTTTCCACGTGTAAAGGCCTTTCTTGGCGTCAAACTCCAGGTTTTGACGTGTTTTGGGCGTTCAACTCCGAATCATGACGTTTTTCTGGCGTTTAACTCCAGACAGCAGCATGTACTTGGCGTTCAACGCCAAGTTACGTCGTCTATCCTTGCGCAAAGTATGGACTATTATATATTGCTGGAAAGCCCTGGATGTCTACTTTCCAACGCCGTTGAGAGCGCGCCAATTGGACTCCTGTAGCTCCAGAAAATCCATTTCGAGTGCAGGGAGGTCAGGATCCAACAGCATCAGCAGTCCTTTTTCAGCCTAAGTCAGATTTTTGCTCAACTCCCTCAATTTCAGCCAGAAAATACCTGAAATCACAGAAAAATACACACACTCATAGTAAAGTCCAGAAATATGATTTTTGCCTAAAAACTAATATTATTTTACTAAAAACTAACTGAAACATGCTAAAATCTACATGAAATTACCCCCAAAAAGCGTACAAAATATCCGCTCATCAAGATGCCTCAAGGGATGCACTTTCCTCCCAACAACTATTGGGAACACTTAACACTTCCTTAGAAGATTTGAGCCACAATATTGAACAATTAAGGGTGGAACATCATGAGCACTCCATCATTCTCCAAGAAATAAGAGAAGATCAAAGAGCAATGAGGGAGGAGCAACAAAGGCAAGGAAGGGACATAGAAGAGCTTAAGAACATTGTTGGTCCTTCAAGAAGAAGACACCACTAAAGGTGGATTCATTCCTTGTTCTTATTTCTTTCTGTTTTTCAGTTTTTAATGTTGTGTTTATCTATGTTTTGTGTCTCTACTTCATGATCATTAGTATGTAGTAACCATGTCTTAAAGCTATGATAAAATCCATTAATCCTTCACCTCTCTTAAATGAAATATGTTTTAATTCAAAGGAACAAGAAGTACATGAATTTCGAATTTATCCTTGAATTTAATTTAATTATATTGATGTGGTGACAATACTTTTTGTTTTCTGAATGAATGCTTGAACAGTGCATATTTTTGATCTTGTTGTTTATGAATGTTAAAATTGTTGGCTCTCGAAAGAATGATGAACAAAGATAAATGTTATTGATGATCTGAAAAATCATGAAATTGATTCTTGAAGCAAGAAAAAGCAGTGAAAAAAGAAAGCTTGCGAAAAAAAAATTGGCAAAAAAAATAGAAAAGTGAAAGAAAAAGCAAGCTGAAAAAGCTAATAGCCCTTAAAACCAAAAGGCAAGGGTAAAAAGGATCCAAGGCTTTGAGCATCAACGGATAGGAGGGCCCAAGGAAATAAAATCCAGGCCTAAGCGGCTAAATCAAGCTGTCCCTAATCATGTGCTTGTGTCATGAAGGTCCAAGTGAAAAGCTTGAGACTGAGTGGTTAAAGTCGTGATCCAAAGCAAAAAGAGTGTGCTTAAGAGCTCTGGACACCTCTAACTGGGACTCTAGCAAAGCTGAGTCACAATCTGAAAAGGTTCACCTAGTCATGTGTCTGTGGCATTTATGTATCCGGTGGTATACTGGAAAACAAAGTGCTTAGGGCCACAGCCAAGACTCATAAGTAGCTGTGTTCAAGAATCAACATGCTTAACTAGGAAAGTCAATAACACTATCCAAAATTCTAAGTTCCTAGAGAAGCCAATCATTCTGAACTTCAAAGGAAAAAGTGAGATGCAAAAACTGTTCAGAAGCAAAAAGCTACAAGTCCCGCTCATCTAATTAGAATTAATATTCATTGATATTTTGGAATTTATAGTATATTCTCTTCTTTTTATCCTAATTGATTTTCAGTTGCTTGGGACAAGCAACAATTTAAGTTTGGTGTTGTGATGAGCGGATAATTTATACGCTTTTTGGCATTATTTTTAGGTAGTTTTTAGTAAGTTTAAGCTACTTTTAGGGATGTTTTCATTAGTTTTTATGTTAAATTCACATTTCTGGACTTTACTATGAGTTTGTGTGTTTTTTTGTAATTTCAGGTAATTTCTGGCTGAAATTGAGGGACTTGAGCAAAACTCTGAAATAGACTGACAAAAGGACTGCTGATGCTGTTGGAATCTGACCTCCCTGCACTCGAAATGGATTTTCTGGAGCTACAGAACTCCAAATGGCGCGCTCTCAACGGTGTTGGAAAGTCGGAAATTGACGACGTAACTTGGCGTTGAACGCCAAGTACATGCTGCTGTCTGGAGTTAAACGCCAGAAAAATGTCATGATCCGGAGTTGAACGCCCAAAACACGTTATAACTTGGAGTTCAACTCCAAGAGAAGCCTCAGCTCGTGGATAGATCAAGCTCAGCCCAAGCATACACCAAGGGCCCCGGAAGTGAATTTATGCATCAATTACTTACTCATGTAAACCCTAGTAGCTAGTCTAGTATATATAGGACATTTAACTATTGTATTAGACATCTTTTGACAGTTTAATCTTTTGACTGTTTAGCCTTTGATTATTCTGTCTCTTGATCATTCAGGGGGGCTGGCCATTCGGCCATGCCTGAACCTTTCACTTATGTATTTTCAACGGTGGAGTTTCTACACACCATAGATTAAGGGTGTGGAGCTTTGCTGTACCTCAAGTTTCAATACAATTACTATTACTTTCTATTCAATTCTCTTTTATTCTTATTCCAAGATATACGTTGCACAACACTTTGATGAATGTGATGATCCGTGACACTCATCATCATTCTCACCTATGAACGCGCGTGATTGACAACCACTTCCGTTCTACCTTAGGCCGGGCGCATATCTCTTAGATTCCCCAACAGAATTTTCGTGGTATAAGCTAGATAGATGGCGGCATTCATGGGGATCCGGAAAGTCTAACCTTGTCTGTGGTCCGAGTAGGATTCCGGTATTGAATGACTGTGACGAGCTTCAAACTCCTGAAGGCTGGGCGTGATGACAAACGCAAAAGAATCAATGGATTCTATTCCAACCTTATTGAGAACTGACAGATGATTAGCCGTGCTGTGACAGAGCATTTGGAACGTTTTCACTGAGAGGATGGGATGTAGCCATCAGCAAGGGTGATGCCTCCAGACGATTAGCCGTGCAGTGACAGCACATAGGACCATTTTCCCGAGAGGATTGAAAGTAGCCATTGATGATGGTGATGCCCCATACAGCTTGCCATGGAAAGGAGTAAGAAGGATTGGATGAAAGCAATGAGAAAGTAGAGATTCAAGAGGAGCACGGCATCTCCATGCGCCTATCTGAAATTCCCACTATTAATTTACATAAGTATTTCTATCCCTTTTTATTTTCTATTTATTATTAATTTTCGAAACCCATAAACCAATTTAATCTGCCTAACTGAGATTTACAAGGTGACCATAGCTTGCTTCATACCAACAATCTCTGTGGGATCGACCCTTACTCACGTAAGGTTTATTACTTGGACGACCCAGTACACTTGCTGGTTAGTTGAACGAAACTGTGGAAAGAAAGTGCTGAGTTAATGTTTTTGTGCACATGCCAAAGAGTCAATATTGTTGATCACAATTTCGTCCACCAGCTTTTCCCATAGAAGTCGGGAGTAGGTGCAGTAAAGTCACCCAGCACCTTCCCTGCATTGTTGGCATTGTTGTTGTTTTCGGCTGCCATGTCTTCTTCTTGTTTGAAGATTTCTGTTAGGTCCTCTATAGAGAGTTGTGCCTTAGCTTCTCTTAGCTTTCGCTTCAAGGTCCTTTCAGTTTTAGGGTCAGCCTCAACAAGAATGCTTTTGTCTTTGCTCCTGCTCATATGAAAGAGAAAAGAACAAGAAAATATGGAATCCTCTATGTCACAGTATAGAGATTCCTTGAGGTGTCAGAGGAAAAGAAAAATCGAAGGAAGAGGTATAAGAATTCGAACTTATCAAGAAAGATGGAGTTCGAATTGTGCATTAAGGAGGAGTGTTAGTCCATAAATGGAAGGATGTGAGAAGAGGGGATGAAATTTTTGAAAATAAATTAAAAAGATTTTAAAAACATTTTGAAAAAAATACTAATTGATTTTCGAAAACTAAGAGTGGAAAAGAAATCAAGTGATTTTTGAAAAAGATTTTGAAATTAGAAATTAAAAAGATATGATTGAAAACTATTTTGAAAAAGATGTGATTAAAGAGATATGATTGAAAAGTTATGGTTTTTAAAAAAGATGTGATTGAGAAGATATGATTTGAAAAATAATTTAAAAAGATTTGATTTTGAAAATTAATGACTTGGCTAACAAGAAAAGATATGATTCAGACATTAAACCTTTCTCAACAGAAAAGGCAACATACTTGAAACGTTGAATCAAATCATTAATTGTTAGCAAGTATTTTTGAAAATGGAAAGAAATTGATTTTGAAAATATATGATTGAAAAGATATGATTTGAAAAAGATTTGATTTTGAAAATTTTTTGAAAACTTGAAAAAAATTTGCATTAAAAACAAAATCTTCCCTCTTGTGCCATCCTGGCGTTAAACGCCCAGAATGGTGTCCATTTTGGCGTTTAACGCCCAAAGCTCTACCCTTTTGGGTGTTAAACGCCCAGCCAGGCAACCTGGCTGGCGTTTAAACGCCAATTTTCCTTCTTCACTGGGCGTTTTGAACGCCCAGCTTTTTCTGTGTAATTCCTCTGCTGTATGTTCTGAATCTTCAATTCTCTGTATTATTGACTTGAAAAGACACAAATTAAAAATTTTTTGGATTTTTTGATAATGAGGAATGATCAAAATGCAACTAAGATCAAATAAACAATGCATGCAAGACACCAAACTTAGAAGTTTTTATACTATTGACACTAAAAATGAGAATGCATATGAGAAAACAAAACACACATGACAAGAGAATTTAAAGATCAGAGCAAAAATTATCAAGAACAACTTGAAGATCAATTAAGACACATGAATGAATTCGAAAAATGCAAGAAGAAAGGAAACATGCAATTGACACCAAACTTAAAATGAGACACTAGACTCAACAAGCAACACAAAATATTTTTAGTTTTTATGATTTGTAATTTTTTTGGTTTTTTTCGAAAATTAAGTGGAACAGAAAATAAAGATATCAAAATTCTTAATGAGAATTCCAGGAATCATGCAATGTTAGTCTAAAGCTTCAGTCTAAAGAAATTAGACATGGCTAGCCAAGCTTCAGCAGGACATTGCATTCAAGTGCTAAATTGATGAAAATCAATCAGCTTTGGTGATGATAAGAACATCACCTTGAAACACTAGAATTCATTCTTAAGAACTCTGAAAAATACCTTGCAACAAGATGAACCGTCAGTTGTCCAAACTCAACAATCCCCGGTAACGGCGCCAAAAACTTGGTGCACGAAATTGTGATCTCTACTTTTCACAACTCAAACAGTCCCCGGTAATGGCTCCAAAAACTTGGTGCTCAATACCATGGTCTAAAAATAATTTCACAACTTCGCACAACTAACCAGCAAGTGCACTGGGTCGTCCAAGTAAAACCTTACGCGAGTAAGGGTCGATCCCACGGAGATTGTTGGTATGAAGCAAGCTATGGTCACCTTGTAAATCTCAGTCAGGCAGATTCAAATGGTTATGGATGATTTATGAATAAAGCATAAAATAAGGATAGAGATACTTATGTAATTCATGGTGAGAATTTCAGATAAGCGTATGGAGATGCTTTGTCCCTTCCGTCTCTCTGCTTTCCTACTGTCTTCATCCAATCCTTCTTACTCCTTTCCATGGCAAGCTGTATGTTGGGCATCACCGTTGTCAGTGGCTACAATCCCGTCCTCTCAGTGAAAATGTTCAACGCGCTCTGTTACAGCACGGCTAATCATCTGTCGGTTCTCAATCAGGTTGGAATAGAATCCATTGATTCTTTTGCGTCTGTCACTAACGCCCAGCCTTCAGGAGTTTGAAGCTCGTCACAGTCATTCAATCATTGAATCCTACTCAGAATACCACAGACAAGGTTTAGACCTTCCGCATTCTCTTGAATGCCGCCATCAATTCTAGCTTATACCACGAAGATTCTGATTAAGGAATCCAAGAGATAAACATTCAAGCCTTGTTTGCTTGTAGAACGGGAGTGGTTGTCAGGCACGCGTTCATAAGTGAGAATGATGATGAGCGTCACATAATCATCACATTCATCATGTTCTTGGGTGCGAATGGATATCTTAGAACAAGAATAAACTGAATTGAATAGAAGAACAATAGTAATTGCATTAATACTCGAGGTACAGCAGAGCTCCACACCTTAATCTATGGTGTGTAGAAACTCCACCGTTGAAAATACATAAGAACAAGGTCTAGGCATGGCCGAATGGCCAGCCTCTCAATGATCTAAGAACTAGACGTCCAAAGATGATCCTAAGATCTGAAATGATCAAAAGATGAAAATACAATAGCCTAGGGTTTACAGAAATGAGTAAATGACATAAAAATCCACTTCCGGGCCCACTTGGTGTGTGCTTGGGCTGAGCATTAAAGCTTTCATGTGTAGAGACTTTTCTTGGAGTTAAACGCCAGCTTTTATGCCAGTTTGGGCGTTTAACTCCCATTCTTGTGCCAGTTCCGGCGTTTAACGCCGGGCAGTTTTGAGCTGATTCGGAACGCCGATTTGGGCCATCAAATCTTGAGGAAAGTATAGATTATTATACATTTCTAGAAAGCCCAGGATGTCTACTTTCCAACGCAGTTGAGAGCGCACCAATTGGAGTTCTGTAGCTCCAGAAAATTCACTTCGAGTGTAGGGAGGTCAGAATCCAACAGCATCTGCAATCCTTTTCAGCCTCTAAATCAGATTTTTGCTCAGGTCCCTCAATTTCAGTCAGAAAATACCTGAAATCACAGAAAAACACACAAACTCATAGTAAAGTCCAGAAAAGTGAATTTTAACTAAAAACTAATAAAAATAATAAAAACTAACTAAAACAAACTAAAAACATACTAAAAATAATGCCAAAAAGCGTATAGATTATCCGCTTATCACTCACATACCTCTACCACCTCATTCTTCATTGAAATTTAGCTTGATACAGGGCCTCTTCTCTTGTTCTTCTAATTCTCCCTTTCACACCCTCAGATTGGTCTTCATCTTCCTTGCTTAGCACTCTTAACTGTTTTCTTATTTGCTCTAAATGCCCATCCATCTCATTGAAGAGGATTTCTTGTTCTTTCCAGGATTATTCTTGATTTTCCAAGAATTGTTCTTGTCTTTCCAAGAGGTCTCTAGCTCTTTTCGGGGATTCTATGGCACTTTGAAGACATTGTTCTGCTTGTAGCAATAGAGGCGAAGGTTGGGGCGGATTTTGTGGATTTGTGGATGTTGTGGTGAAGTTGTGTTGAGGGATATGGAATGAACGTTGTGAGTAATCAGATGTGTTTTGTGGTTGGTAAAATGAATTGTATGGATTTTAGAGGGAACTTTGTGTTGAAGCATAGTCATGTGATGAAGAATCTTCAGATGAAAAACTGGGAAGTAGGGTTGGAAAATTTTGCATAAATGCATTGAAGGTACTCTCAAGTGTGATGGCTCTTGATAAATGGAGTATGGACTATCGAATGCTCTTTGAGTTTGATCCTCCCAAACATAACTTGAAGAATTGTTGAATTCATCACAATATGGATCATTTTGTGACACTGGGGAGAAATTTTGCATGAATGTATTAACAGTACAATCAAATGATGATGTCTCTTGATGAGCTAAATATGGATCATTAAAATCTCCTTGGTTTTGACCTTCCCAGCCACAACATGAATAGTTGTTAGATTCATCAAAGTATGAGTCATGTTGTGTCTTTGGGAGGCATTCATACTCCATCATTCCTTGTTGATACTCCCATCCACCATTAAAATAATGACATGAATCATTTTGTGGTGTTGGGTAATATCCATTGAAATTGTCTTGATGATTTTGTGGCCCTGGAGCATATCCCCACTGGGTGGATTGCTCAAAATCTGTCATTTCTTGGTGATATTCCCAGCCACCATTAGAATTGTCATTTTGTGATGGTAAAAAATATCCCAAGAAATTTGTTTGATCAAAAGATGAGGTGAACTCCATTTGAATTTTGTAGAACACAATCACCAAAGGAGATTGAAATTTCTCATGTCACAGAGAAGAATTTCTTAGTGAGGCAATAACAAACACCATAGTGTTAAGAGAAACAGAAAATTAAAAGAACTTTAAATGGCAAAACAAAGAAAATGCTTAATCTGGACTTATCACCAACTTAATCATTGTTGATCTAAATCAATCCCCGGCAACGGCGCCAAAAACTTGATGGCGAAAAATTGGATTCCGCACAAACTAATCGGCAAGTATACTGGGTCGCATCAAGTAGTAAAACTCACAAGAGTGACGTTGATCCGATGGGATTGATGGATCAAGCAACTTTAGTAAGGTTAGTGATGACAAGTCATCTTATGCTAGCTTTTCAAGCATTTTTCACTTGTTTCATTAAATTTTATGCACTTTCTTGCACAATAAGTAAGTGATTTGGAGTAGATTTTCATGATTATGTTAAATCAATCAACCATCATTTATTTAACATAAAATCATAGGGTTTAAGCTAGAATTAGTTGATTTATGAATGATTTAGAAACCTTTTGAATTTGGTGATACTTTGACATGTTTGTGTGGTTGCTTGCAGAGAAGAAAGGAGGACAAGGCACCATGAAGGAGCACAAGGCCAGCACTCAACCAAGGAGTGCTCAACCAAACGAGCGCTCAAGGGAGTGCTCAAAAAAGGACAAGACAAGGAGCGCTAAAAGAAGTAAGCGCTATGCTCACTAGAGTGAGCATTTTCGTGCTCCTCAACTAAAGAACCAAGGGAGCGCTCATGAAGGCCAAAGTTCACAAGGCTGGCGCTCAAAGAAGTGAGCGCTATGCTCACTAGAGTGAGCATTTTTGTGCCTTAGAACCAAGGAAGCAATGCACGCGCAAGGAAAGCGAGGCAAAGCAAGGCTGGTGCTCAAAGAAGTGAGCGCTATGCTCACTAGAGTGAGCATTTTCGAACCTTCACCAAGGAAATTGAGGAAGCGCAACATTCAAAAAAAGGGGACACCAAGGTTCGAAGAGGGGGGCACGCATTCAACACAAGGAGTAACGCTCATTATTTGAGCGTAGCGCTCACTTATTGAGCGCTAGGTGGTGTATGTCATGACACAAGGGAGACACACCAAGGCCAACGCTCACTCAAGTGAATATAGCGTTCACTTTTGTGAGTATTCTCGAGCAAGGCACGCACCAAAGAGGCCAAAATGTGGCACGCGAGGAAGCACACCTTGGCACAATGAGTGCTACGCTCACAAAACCCAATGGAGCGCTACCCTGGGAGCGGATCAAATGCCTCCAACCCATGCCACTTGAACCAAAGCTACCCGGATCCACTTTCCTTCAAAATTCAAATTGGAAAAGCCCACTCCAAGCTTTGAAGACCAAATAAAAAGTGTATAAATAAGAGTTAATTTGATTTGTAAAGGACCTTTAGCTCATTTTAGTTTTCTCACTTTTAATTTTAATTTGTTTTTTGGAATTGGGATTAGATCTAGTTTGCTTTCTGTTTTCATTTTCTTGCTTTTGAAACTTCTACTTCTGTATTGGGATTTTGGATTGAGATTGAAGAACTCCATTTCATTTCTTGATCTGAAATTCATCTTTGCTTTTCCTCTACATAGTTCTGAGAATTGAGGAATTGGATCTGAATTTCCTTTGCTGCTTTCATTTTCATTTCTTCTGCAAGTTCTTTTCTGTTTGATCAAGGAGTGATTGAGATTTAGATCTGCTTTCTAATCTCATTGCTCTTCTTCGATCTTTAGTTTCTCTTTTAGAATTTCATAATTGAGTTAAGTTCTCTTGCTGTTTGTTTTTTCAAGCAATTTTCCATTTATGTTTTACTACTGAGCTGAATCTCTTCATCTCATAGTCTCTGATTTACTTTAACTTGCATTTTCTTGTTTAATTCTGAATTCCAGCACCCAAATCCCTTTAATTCTTCAAGCAATTTACATTTCTCAGCAATTTAGATTCAACACTTTACATTTCTTGCACTTTAAGTTTCTGCAATTTACTTTTCTTGCAATTTAAGTTTCAGCTCTTTTACTTTCTTGCACTTTAAGTTTCTGCAATTTATCTCTTCTGCACTTTATTTTTCTGTCCAATTTACCTTCTGCACCTTTATTTACTTGCAATTTAGCTTCTGTTAATCAAAATTCACTCAAATCATCAAATATTTGCTTAACTAAATTCATCACCTAACTAAATTGCTCAATCAATCAATCCCTGTGGGATCGACCTCACTCTTGTGAGTTATTACTACTTGATGTGACCCGATACACTTGCCGGTGAGTCTATGTGGAATCATTTTTTCCCTCATCAGTGATTAGTCTAATTAAGCTACCAGTTGGTGAATCGAGTGAAATTGACTTGGCAAAAATAGATTGCATGGAATTTAAATTGCTGAATGTAAATTGCTTGAAACGTAAAGGCCAAGAAAGTAAAAGAGCTGAATGTAAATGACAACAGAATGTAAATTGCATTAAATGTAAATGGGGATTTCGGTGCAGGGAAATTAAAGAGAGTGATAGGCAAAATTGTGATTTACTCTTTTCATAACTCGAACAATTCTTAGCAATGGCTCCAAAAACTTGATAGGCACACTACTATGGTTCACTTACATTCTTCACAACTTCACACAACTAACCAGCAAGTGCACTGGGTCGTCCAGGTAATAAACCTTACGTGAGTAAGGGTCGATCCCACGGAGATTGTTGGTATGAAGCAAGCTATGGTCATCTTGTAAATCTCAGTTAGGCAGATTCTAATGGTTATGATGGTTTTCGATATAAAATAAATAAAGCATAAAATAGAGATAGAGATACTTATGTAAATCATTGGTGGGAATTTCTGATAAGTGTATGGAGATGCTTTGTTCCTGTTGAATCTCTGCTTTCCTACCACCTTCCTTCAATCCTTCATACTCCTTTCCATGGCAAGCTGTATGTAAGGCATCACCGTTGTCAATGGCTACTTCCCATCCTCTCAGTGAAAATGGTCCAATGCTCTGTCACAGCACGACTAATCATCTGTCGGTTCTTGATCATGCCGGAATAGAATCTATTGATTGTTTTGCGTCTATCACTACGCCCAACAATCGAGTTTGAAGCTCGTCACAGTCATTCAATCATTGAATCCTACTTGGAATACCACAGACAAGGTTTAGACTTTCTGGATTCTCAAGAGTGGCCGCCAAAGGGTTCTAGCTTATACCACGAAGATTCTGATCAAGGAATCCAAGAGATACACGCTCGGCCTAAGATAGAACGAAGTGGTTGTCAAGCACGTTCATAGAGACGGATGATAAGTGTCTGATGCGGCGGAAATTGGTGAATTAAAAATTATTAAAATGTGTACGTTGCAAGTATAGTTCTTAACTCACCAGAAATTCACTTATCAATTTAGAAAGGTGTCACAGAAATTTAAATTTTAAATACTGGGAGTATGAATCCCAGGTCGTCTCCCAACGAGTTACAGAAAAGTGTGCTATTTTATTAATCAGATGTTTTCAAAACGGTTTGAGTTGAGTAAACAGGAAATAAAATTGGAGAATTTGAATAATGTAAATAAAAGCCTTGATGGGAGTTGATTAGTTGGAAGTTCTGCTGTTGGATTACTCTCTAGATTAATTGATAATAAAGGTTATCCTGTTTAGTTATCTCTTACTGGGTAAGGGAAAGTCAAACAAGTTGGGATGCTATGGCCATTCACAAGTTGCAACCCACTTAATTAAAAGGGATTGGTGTTAGTGACTAGAGGGCAAGCCAACAATAACCCAATTACAATCTTTCTTTCAAGCCTTCCAACTGAATCAGTTCCTTTCAATCAACTCCCCATCAAGTTAGGGAACTACTCGCTCATTGTGAATGTAAAATTCATAACATATGAAAAGGAATTAAAGAAAGACATTGTAAATAAAATCAAAATAATCAAATAAAAATAAAAGTAATCCTTGTATTAAATAAATCCTAATAATATTCCAATGGTAAAATTAA